>NW_013952575.1:351822-352056 GCF_001266775.1 Austrofundulus limnaeus | reverse complement strand
AGAGGCGTGTTTTTAGGGATCACTATCTCTTCTGTGTTCGTGTTGCACACAGCGAGAGAAGTAGTCCTGGCGTCGAGGCTCACTTGTGTTGTGGCCTCGAGGGAGAGTCCTAGGTTGTAGAACCTAGGAGATGGTTGGAAGGAAGCCTGTTTGTGGTCAATCGTTTGACCAGCTAGGATGTGGATTCACACCAAAAGGTTTGTTGCTAGGGGAGGGACTGTGGTGAGTTGGTTG
>NW_013952575.1:344223-347160 GCF_001266775.1 Austrofundulus limnaeus | reverse complement strand
AACCAGAAGCCTGAGAAGGTAACGTTTGTTCTCGATATTAGCGTTTGGATAGCCCTCAAGATAGAAATCTATGTCCCTAAGATAGGCTCTTGTGTCATAAGAACCTGTTGGGCTAGGATCAAACAGTTTGATGTTTTTTTGCTATTTTATCAAGTTCACGGTCAGAGAGAGGACGATGGTAAGTTGATCTCCCCTCCGATACGGACTCTCTTTGTTTACCCTGTTGTGGTGGGTCTGTTTAATCCTCAAACACTGGGGGTAGGGGTGGAGGTTGGTCCTCCAGATCCTCCTCTTGGTCTCCTGGATTCTGTGATCCGGTGTGAATGACTGGTGGGAGTGGAGGTGGGTCTGTGCGCGGTGTGCTTGTAGCTTTGAGTCCACCTGTCTGTGCCTGCTGGCCACGTAGTGTTGGTGCTTGAAGCTCCAACGCTTTTGTGTACTCCTGWATTTTTGCTTGAAATTCTGCATGGGCGTCTCGCTCCTTCTGGAGAATTTCTCTCATCTGTTTAATCTCTTCTTTTTTCTGTTGAAGCTCGTTCTGGGCGATTTGCAGTTCCAGATTTTTTTATTGTGTTAATGTGCATTTGATTTTCCAGCTCATTTTTGGCTTGCTGGAGTCCATATGTAGCCAGATCCAGATCAGATCTAAGGCTTTCATTTTGTTCAGTTTCTTTCTCAATTCTCTGTCAGAGACTTGAGTTTTCTTTGCGTAACTCTCTGATTTCATCAGCATCAGTAGTAGCGAGTGAATCATCCCTGTTCTTGTTAGCTTCTTTTTCAGCTTCTAGCTGTTTATGAAGGTTTCGCACGACGACGCTCTCGCGACCCAATCGTACTCTAAGCAAGCATGCAATCCTAGCTAAACGTTCAGGGTTAGCTTTTGGCTTTTCTTTTTTTAGAACTTTGTTTGCAATCAGTGTTAACTGATCATTTAGAGTGTCAATGTCCCATTTKTCTGCGTGCTCCAGAAAGCCTGGAGCAGTCGTCTTCGTTAAGACCTCTAGGGCTTCTGACACGCCACAAACAACCAACCTTCTTCTATCAGGAGTGGCAGGGGTAGTTTGATCCAGCTTGGTGTCTTGAGGCTGAGGTCATTGCTCTGCTTCTTTTGCCAGACTGTAAGAAATCACTGTAAACATTTGTCATGATTAATTAACACTTCTGCTTAAGTGATCATTCTGAACCTGTGTCCAGATAAATGTAAGATTTTCTTAAGCAAACTCAAAATTATATTACTGCTGTTTCAGTAAAATAAAAAACAGTGATTTATAAAAACACACAATGAAAATTTGGTGATGATTTTCTGTGATTTTATACCATTCTTAATCTATTTTAGGCATGATAAAAGAATAGAAGTGATACTTTCTTTCTTTGTGACATGTCATTATTGTGATTAACAGATGCATAAACATTCTTAGTTAAACAACCAATGAATCAYGAACAGAACAGATTGTTTCTGTTTAATATCTGATTAGAGAGAACTGAAGTCCTCGTGTAGGTTGAAATGACCCATCATGGCCTAAAATAGAGTTCAGCGTTCCTGCCTTCTCTCAGGCCTGTGCGAGACCTGCTTTGAGGCAGTAACTCCTGTTTCTTCACTCGAGGTGACCTCTACAGGAAGAYCCTCTTGATTCAAGAGAAAACTCCGGTTTTTGACAAAAAATGGCTGCTTATTAATTAATTGTTAATCAGTCGATACGATAAATCAACTTCAGATTAATTCATTATCAATAACTTGCATCCTTAAGTAGTTAACTTAATTTATATCTACTCATATTCATGTACTTAAGCATTTTAATGATTTGGCCGATTCATCGAAAAAATAATCAACGGATTAATCGATTATTAAAATAATTGTTAGTTGCAGCCCTAATTTACAATATGGTCACCCAACACTTACCAATAGCCTTTATGTTGTCATAAAGTTCAGTAAGCAGGTGATATGAAGCTGCTGCACACAGAGTTTCTGGGATCAGCTGACCTGCATCCAGAACGTGACCTGCATAACCGTTGGGCGAAGAGCAGGGCAAGTCCCGAAAGTAAACAGTAAATAAATGGAGACGCTAAACAACCCAGTTAAACCATTTTTGAAGTGAAAACTGCAGGATACACTCAAAGTATATGAACTTTGATGCRATTATCCGCCAGACATTGAGAGCAACAGACAGAGTTTTATGTCACGGCGGGAGTGCCAAGCTCGCTCGAGGCGCTAGAGACACATGCTCTATATACAGTATGCATGCCTGCCTGTCTGCCTGCCTTCCGTAACGTGACGGCTGACTACAGTTGGAAAACAGAGCACACAAAACACTTAATTTGGCTTAAAATACAGACATTCTGAAAAATAAGTAACTGTTCATAACCTTACCTCAGCATAGAAGGCAGAGGGTATCAGTCCTTTCCGCTCAGATTCAGCTATTGTAGCCTGAAGCTAATGTTTCCTCACAATGCTTATGCTACCCTTACTCTCTGGTGCTCAAGAGGTAGAGGAGCCAAATGGCCAGCTCACTGCTGCCAACTAGTGGTCACAGGCCGAACTACAACATAAAAATGAACGGCTGGCAGGAAAGTTAATGTTTTAAAGTTTAATAAAAATCGATACAGGGCTTTAGAATATCGATACAGTATCGGGAAATGAAATATCACAATATATCATAGTATCGATATTTTCTTATACCTCTAATCTCGATACATGTCAGCCCCTTTGGACATTTACAGGATCTGGGTCTTGACCCACAAATATCTGTTATTTTCACAAAAAAAATTAAGTTCTCCCATGCAATACAACAGCAGGGGGAKGACAAGCCAACTGTTGGCCAATGGAAAGAAAGAGAAAAATGTGGGGTGGAGATAACAGCATTTGCAGCACAGAGGAGCTGGGAGAGGAAGATAGGGAGAAGTGGGGATCTTATTCCTTGCGGTAGAGCATGTTGGGAG
>NW_013952575.1:339906-343223 GCF_001266775.1 Austrofundulus limnaeus | reverse complement strand
ATCCTGCAGGCTCTCAGATGTGAAACAAATTTGAAGCTGAGTTTTTGAAAAAAAAAAAATCTGAGATTTGGTAAAAAAGTCAATTTTCTCTATTTATCCTTATACCTGCAAAATGGGGGGAAATTTGTGTAATTTATAGACAAAGCATACAAATGGACATCTATGTATCTGCAAACTTATCCATTCAGTCCTTCATCAAATATTTTGCTATGGCACAAATACATGCATGTGCACACATGAGCAAAAACATACTGGCCCCTTTATCTTTGATGGCAGGCAGAAATTAAACAAGTTTAACTTTTGTAGTGAACAAACATTTTAAATGAGTCTGTCTTTCAATGTAACAAAGTTCTCTGCAAACATTAGGCCAATGTTCTTGTTGCAGAAATCCTAGAACCTCATTAGCTTGGTCTTAATTGACTCATTAGGACCTGCTGATGACGATCACACTGATAAATTCCCTCACTTGTCATTCCTGATGGTTGCACTCAAAATAGCATTGCCTCCTTTAAGCGAGCAACTGAGGTTCTGAAACAAACCGAGGCTATGAGGCTGTGAAAAGAAATCAAAGGGCTTCTTGTTTCTAATTTCCATGGTCAGAGAAGTCATTAGGAAATGCTTGTTAGAGGAAACTGTGAAAGTCTAGTTGAGATCTGGAAGACCAAGAAAGTGTTCTGAAAGAGAACATCTTTGTGCAACTCATTCTTGTTTGAAATGGAATACTGAAGATACTGTATCTGGGTAATGCACATAGATTAAAGCAGCAGCTAATTGCTGCATAACCCAAACACAGCCCCAATTCCAATGAAGTTAAGATGTTGATGTTGTGTAAAACATAAATAAAAACTGAATACAGTGGCTTGCTAATCCTTTTCAACATAGTATATTCAATTAAATGCACTACAAAAACAAGATATTAAATGTTCAAAAAGATCATCTTTATTGTATTTTTATTTTCAAATATACACTCTTTTTGAATTTGATGCCTGCAGCACATTCCAGAAAAGCTAAAATAGGTTCAACAAAAGACTAGGCAAGTTAAGGAACACTTACAAAACACCTGTTTGGAGCGTTACACAGGTGAACAGGTTAATTGGAAACAGGTGAGTATCATGAAACGAGAAAATCACTATTTCAGCTTTGCTTCTTTGTCACCACAACAGCTCCAACCACAGCCTTACTACTGCAGCTATAACTCCAAATCAATCTCTATATTACTGACAACATTTCAGKATGCTTAAACTCATTCTCCTGTGGGGAAAAAAATATATAATTTCAACATTTTGTCTTTCAAATTACATAAAATTAATACCTATGCAAACTAAAGATTTTTATTCATAACATTTTCTAAACTTTGAGTTATACCACTTCTGTTTTTATTTAAGTTGTATAAATGCATATTTTCACAAAATGCCAACAGTAGCTTTAAAGTATCTACAACACTCTAACAACTGATAAATATTACATCACCTTCATCCTACTACTTCTTAGTTTCCGTGTCAATTCTTCTTGACTCAAGTTCAGTGTTAAACATTATTGTACATAACATTCTCAAAACTGATTAGCTTAAATTTTCTTTCAGACATATTACAGTGGATCATGGTGTGGAATGACAATTAGATTTTAACACTGTGTTTTAGCACTTTAAACAGGAAACTATTAGAACCTGGATATCTGTTTGTGTGCTGATGATAGATTCAATCTCCACGTTATTGCCTACCATCAGCAGGTGGCATTCAAACATGTCTAAAAATTCATCTGTTGATGTCATGTATTTTTATTTTTCTTCAAAACAGATTGGGTTGAAGCTCTGCTGGTTCCACAATTTCAAAATGTATTGCTTTTTATTAAAACAAATAAAATAAAAATAAGCATTGATTCATCATAGAAAAAATATTTTTAAATGTGCTTTTCTTTCTTTCTTGTTTATAAAAAAAGCCACTCATGCTTGGGAACAAAATTAATGGAAATACTTTAATCTGAAATACTTTCATCCAGTTTGCTTTCTGCTTTCGTTCTAAAAACAGTGTTTAACACAATTCTTGGTTGCATGTATTTTGATGTTAAAATTGAGACAAGCTTCATAGCCTCACGTATGTCCATCCATCTTTATATTTTCTCTTTTGATGATGAAGCAATTACAACATTGTCATTTTTAGCTTCCTGTAAGTCAGATGTATGCAGACTGTCATTGCAGTAATGAACCCCAGACTGACTCAAAATAGCCTTAACAGATCTGCTCAATGTGATAGTACAACAGGGCCCTCTACAGGTCATTGGGCCAGATTGAGAATTAAATGCCTGAATATGTTCCTCAGTCACTCTTGCAGTTTCCCTGCCTCGAAAGGAGAACATCACTGTCTCACTGTCTCCTTCATAAGCTGGTGACACATCGACATGCACATACTGACAATCATGTCTCATTAATACACACATCACACAGACAAGATGCCTCCTCATTTGGATGTATGAAAGGAGTGTGCATCATGAATCAAAGCCCTAACCTTGAAAAGAAGGAAACTCAAAAGAAAGAATGTTGTGAGTTTTGATAGCTGCATTGTAGAATAATTAACAACCTATTGATGTGAAATATAACCAAAGTCAAAGATCATGGAATCTCTGTGAGYCTTTTATGATCAATAATCATGATGTTAGATTACTTGTCTTCAACAAACTGAGTAATAAAAAAAATTTTTCCTGCACCAGTAGTATTTGAGATACTTATAATTTTATTTTACTTATTTTATTTTATTTTATGCCATGAAGTATTTGGACCCCTGCTTTGAGGTTATGACCCACCCAGAGGTGGCAGGATAACTTGAAAGGTGGTAAAATGATTAATAGGGGAAAAAAAATATAAAATCTGCTTCTCAACATTATGTTAATTGCACTAGAATTTTTTTCCAGAACAAATTGTGTTTTTGAGGCTTTTAAATTTTATTCAAATGAACCCATCTCAGACAGTGAACTGCTCTTTGGTTGAACAACTTGTGACAGGGTGCGCAATTGTCAGTCTTTTTTAAAGAGCCACAAACAGAAACGGCTAAAAACTCTGTTGCCTTTAATGATGCAGTTAGCTTCTAAACTCAGCTGGCTTTGACAAATTATGCTCAACACAAAGAGACTTTAACTCTGTGTGAGAAGAAAAAATGGTGCAGTGTCTGGAGACTTCAAACTGGAAACTGGGCAATACTATTCATTTTTCTCTGTCATCTATGTGAGAGTACTTTGCTGCAAGGATACAATAGATCGCGGTGGGGATAAAGGCTCAAATTATATTTACAGTAGTGTTTTTTAGTTTAGTTCTGTTTTTTCAG
>NW_013952575.1:334584-338906 GCF_001266775.1 Austrofundulus limnaeus | reverse complement strand
ACTTAAAGGTAAGTAAAAGTAAAGGTAAGTTTAAAGAGAAAGTTGGACCTCATAAAAGGTGTTTCATTAGAGCACCCTGAAATACAAGATGAGGAAAAGGCCATGATTGTGGGTTTCTTTCTTTTTTTCCTTTTTTTAATGAGAAGCTCCCTTTGATGTTTTAGAAATATGTTGATAACTTAATTAAAGCATGGTATTTGGAGAACTTGGCACATCTTATTGCACTACAGCTTCAGTTTGAAAAGCTTTTCCCCGACTTTGTGTGACATTTGCCTTCGCAGTTCATCTTCCGTATTCATCTCTTCACCTTATGAAGAGGTGTCTTGATTAGAGCTTAAAGGCAAACAAACAGCATCCACAGTTCATTTTTTAACCTTCTCCTTAGCTTGAGAGATGTGCATCCATTTGTCATGTGTTTGCTCAGTTCACAAACTTTTGCAGATGTTTTCTTTTTTATAAATTTTGACAACAGGGTTGCCCATTGTCACCGTTTCTGTTCATAACTTGTATGGGCAGAATTTCATGGTGCATTCAGGGAGCAGAGGAAGTCCGGTTTGGTGGTTTCAAGATTTCATTGCGATCTTCAGCTCTCAGTGGAGCGGTTCACAGCCAAGTGTGAAGTGGCTGGGATGAGGATCAGCACTTCCAAATCKGAGTCCATGATCCTCAGTCAAAAAAGGGTGGATTACTCTCTACGGGTTGGGAGAGAGATTCTGCCTCAAGTGGACGAGTTGAAGTAGCTTGGGGTTTAGTTCTTGAGTGAGGGGAAAATGGAGTGTGAGACTGACAGATGGATCGGTGTGACTTCCGCAGTTTTTCGTCCTCTGTATCAGTCTGTTGTGGAGAAGAGGGAACAAAGCTGTAAGGAAAAGCTCTCTGTTTATCAGTTGGTCTACATTCCTGCCCTCAACTATGGTCACAAACTTTGGGGGGATGTCAAAAGAACGATATTGTGGGTACAGACGGTCAAAGAGTTTTCTCTACAGGGTAGCTGGAGTCTCCCTCAGAGATAGGGTGAGATATCAGGGAGACACTCAGAGTGGAGACACTCAGAGTGGAGACACAGAGTAGAGCCTCTGCTCCTCCACATTAAGAGGAACCAGTTGAGGTGGTTCAGGTACCTGGTAAAGATTCTACCTTGATGCTTGGGAGATTCTTCAGGCATGTTTGACTGAAGAGACCCAAGGGAAGAGGTGGCTGTGGAATAAGAGATAAGGGCCTCCCTGCTCAAGCTGCTGCCTTGTCCTGACTCTGAAAAAAATGTAAGATGGATGGATGGATGGATGGATGGATGGATGGATGGATGGATGGATGGATGGATGGATGGATGGATGGATGGATGGATGGATGGATGAATGGAAATTTTGATTTTCAAATGCATGTTCTATAAAGAAAAATAAAAAGGTTTACCTACAAATTATTACCAGAGTTGGTAGAAAGTGTATAAGCATTTTTATGCAGAGAAACAAGTCTCAAATGAAACCATCAGAAAGTAATAATTAAATGCTCATCTACTATTGATTACTTTGACATCAACTGTTGAAGTCAATTTGGTTTTTTTTTCTGTTAGCAAAACATCTCATAAACTACTGCAGAAACTCTCAAAAAGGACATTTTCAGAAGTCAACCCAATTCAAGATGGCCACCACAGCTTATTCACCTTACCCTATATAAAAATGGCTAAACTGCAGTAAATTTCACCCATATTAGGCTAAAATCTGGTGTGGTAGCTGACAGTCATTCACAACATAAACATCAAACACCAGAAGATAGGGCACAATATTGCAATGTTGAACAAGATTGCAAACAATGTAATATTTATAGTCTGAACAAAATAGCTTTAACTTTTTCAACATAAGTTGACATTAGTCCAAAACACTGGCATGAACAGCGGCTGGTGGTATTCACTGCCTTTAGAAATTTTAGACCTTTATTGTTTTTCCTATTACTTTCTGTCTTTATTATTAAACAGGCAAATGGTTAGTAGTACTGGGTATTAGGCTGCACTGTGAAAGCTAATGATTTAAACTGATTTAGCGTGACACAGAGGCTCTGCGCACAGATCCATTGTCACTGACACCTAAACACCTGTTTGTCACTGATCGTTTGTCATCGATTATTATCGGCATGTGAGTAGGATGAAGAAAGGACTGATTGTTGAACTGCTGGGCAGTAGCAGCACGCAGCATGTGTGTTCATTAAATACTTATTGACACGAGTCACTGGCTCGTCCAAAGCTGTGGCCTTTTGTAAACATTTCCTTCTGTGATCTTTAAGCTTGATGTTTTGCCRAAGATATGGACACGAGTAAATAATTTATAAGTTTGAGTGCCTGCGCGTGGGTGGATATCCACATTACATGGCCTTGCATCAGTTTAATGCCTTTGCAGCACCACAAATAAAAAGACCGCTCAATTTCTCAAGACTCAAGCCTCCAATATTTTTTTGCCATGAAAATACATTTCTCTCATGTTAGCATGCTGCTCTGTCTCAAAAATCTTGTCCTGCTCTGTATTTCCCCTTATCCGAATCCCATTTGTCTTTCTTTCAAAAATTCATTGCTGCACTGTTCTTGAATTTCCAATTTGATTGACTAAAACATCAGAACACGCCAGTCTGTTAGGCACAGATGTTAAAAAAAWTATTCACAGTGACCACAAATGCAGATTTCCTTAGTTTCAGAATCTTTGGTTCAAAGCCGATAGTTGCCCTGTGTTGGACAACTTTTGCTTCTTTTAGTTTTAACTGTAGTAAATATAGTTATTTTGTGCTATAGTTATATGTACACCAACATAGTGCAAAAATACAATTGTTTAAAAAATAAAAGCCTAGCATTCCTTGAAGCATTGCATGACATCTGCTGTCTTTCATGTCAAAGTTTTAAACAAACATCAATCTAGATTGAAAAATGTCAGAGGTCCAACCCATTTCGGAAAATCTTGAAAATAGAGTTTCATGCCAGAATGTGAGATGGGGCATAATCTGTTATTGCTTGGACTAGGTACTGGTGCTTACCTACAGATACTATCACACCAAATTTATCCTCAAAAAAAGTTATTTTTGTGTTAGCCACAGTTTACCTGTGGTGGTTGTCATGATTTGAATTGACTACAAAGTTAACCAGTTGTTGACATTCATGTGATGATTATTTTCTAAGAGTTTTAATAAAGTTTGTTCCACAATTCAAGAAGCATGCGGAACTTGTGGTCCTAAAACATGACTTTCATGTGTTAACACTTCAGAATTTAGTATCATAATTATACAAAAGACTAAGTTATGGCCATTTTTGAGTTCGCAAAGGGTAATTAACTGTGATAGCTATCTATCTGGTTGACTCCAAAAGTTATTGTTGAATATGTACATCTAATAATTTCTTTCTGAGACATTTACTTTCAGAGATACTTTACTGAAAGATAAATCAACACATGCACACAGACATAATTGCTGTACATGAACACCTGTTTTTYATGGCGGTACTTGCTTTGTGTCACTAATTGTAGAAATTCTACCACATGTTGTCCATTGTTCAACATTTTAAAAGGCAACAAACGGCTGTTACATYGAGTTGAACTTTGGTTGCTCTGAACAGAGGTGTTGAAGCTTTGCAGGGGAAAAAGAGTGGGGAAACACCTTTCTTCTGTACTTTCAGGTTCAGATGGGGGAGTTCAAGAGGATTAAAACATCACAAGTGAGTTTGTTCTTTTGCTGCTGAAAATGTTGCATCAGTATTGCRGCAAGAGATCCAAACAGCCCCTTTCAGATCTTTGGAGTACCTACATCCTTTTTTCTGATTTTTTCCAAACTTATTGAGACTGTAGAAATGTGTCGGGTCCCATGATTCTCATCACAAAACAGCAAGTATTAATAGCAACAGTCATGATGGAGTCAACTTTGTCCTCATGTCTCTTAAAGTAGCGTAAGTGAATTAAATCATCATAATATTCAGTGCTTCTGACTCATCGAGACGGCATTGACTCTGTATCAGTGGCGGCCGGTCAATAGGGGTTGCACTTTCGCTGCCCCCCACTCTAGATTTGGTACACAAAAATAAAATAAAATAATATAAAATAACAAAAGAAAATGTTATAAATGGCCTGACGAAATATTGTATATATGTTTTATAATAAGCAAAATGAATAATTTATAGTTATTGATGTGTAAACTTCCATTTTACTCATGAGTGTTTTCGTGTGAGTCACTTCCAGGTCACACTGTGTTCGCCACCCCAGATTCCCATACACAACGCATGTGAACATTTTGGTCATGCGCAGTAAGTCCTCAATGCAAAAGAACAGGATGGCCTGTGTTTGCAGTGCACTGCA
>NW_013952575.1:333386-334574 GCF_001266775.1 Austrofundulus limnaeus | reverse complement strand
CTTTTACTCAGTAATTTTACTTTTAATACTTAAATAGATTTTGTGTCAGAAATTTACTTTTGATACTTAAGTACAAAAAATATCAGATACTCTGACTTTTAATCAAGTAATATTTTTAGAGAAGACTTTAACTTTTACCAAAGTATTTTTATGATAAGATACTTGTACTTTTACTCAAGTAATATTTTTAGAGAAGACTTTAACTTTTACCAAAGTATTTTTATGATAAGATACTTGTACTTTTACTCAAGTATCACTTTGAGGTACTTTATACAACACTGACTACACTCAGTTGGGTTTAAAGAAGTAGAACAGTATTTTTTATTTTATAAAACAAAATCAACATTTTCTCTGTTTTTCTTTCTTTTTTTTTTCAAATGTATTGATAAAGTATGTGGAACTACATAATAAAGAACAGAAAGATCTTTATTTTTCATATTTTTACTTGACTTCTTTTATACTATGTTGAATGATTTTAGTACAGACATGTTTTTAAAACATTCAAACATTACCAAAGTCTGTAAAAGAAAAATATTTGTGCGCATATGGTAACACCCCGTAATCTATTTTTTTTTCCATGATGCTTACAAATTACCGTGTAAAGGCACATGTGAGTTGAATATTCCAGCGCAGTCATATCCTCGACTCTTCTTCTTCCTCGCACTCCCACYACAGCATCAGGGCTTTTACAATCTATCAATATTTCAAGAAATCACTTCAAGCAGCCTCTGTTCCATTATGCAGCACAGTCTAAATGTTCCCATTTAACTTCCTCCGGCAASAGCAGGTATGTTCTCAGTGAGCGACCGAGGTTGGCGCCTGTATGCAAAACAGAACCATGAAGAAGTCTCGGGTTGCTTATTCTGTCGTCATTTATCTTTCTGCTGAACCCAGCTCTGCACTTGTCCTGCGAGCTGCATGCATTATAGATCAATATGCATTGCAGCCAAGCCCTATTTAGGAAATGACTGTGCTTCTATGTTTGCCGCTGTCTGTTAGCAGAGCGGGTGCCTTTTGAGACTGAAACTGCAGGGTTTCTATAGTGACATGATGTTAATTTTCTAAGACACACATCTGTTCAAATGGGGGAATTTTCTTTCTTTCTTTCTTTCTTTCTTTCTTTCTTTCTTTCTTTCTTTCTTTCTTTCTTTCTTTCTTTCTTTCTTTCTTTCTTTCTTTCTTTCTTTC
>NW_013952575.1:330847-332436 GCF_001266775.1 Austrofundulus limnaeus | reverse complement strand
CTCTAAACTTAAAAAGATAGAGTTGTGAAACCAACAATAGCTTTATTTGTCTCCCTTTTCTTCTGAATCTTTCTCTCCCGCTTGTGCTTCCTGTGCAGACTCTCCTCCAAAGCAGCTTGCTGTGATGTAGTTTTTCTTCTGTATTCTTCATACATGGCCTATACTTTGTTCTGACCTTCCTAAAGTTTTTTCTTATCTTTTTCATGTCTTAAGTGCTTTCCCTCATTGATTTTATTTATCTGTTTATTGTTTCCTTTTGGATCATCACTCTCCTCTTTTCCAGTCAGACATGTGCCCTCACTTCAAAATATTCCACTGGCTTTTACAGTTCTTTTTAGTTACTTTTTGGGCTTGCAYTTCTGCTCTGACACTGTATGCTTCCTGTTAGAATCATTTGAAGATGTCKAAATCAGACGGCCTGTTGTGTGGATTCTTCATGTGATCTTCACCAAAARTAAACAGCTGCTATTTTACTTTTCTAGAAAGGCATCTTATTTTTTTACTAAACTTTAACTATTAACGATGAGCTAATGGGTAGTTAATTTGTTTATGTCATTTATTTATTTGTTATTAGTGCCATTGCATTTTAATTGCAACACCCTATTTATCCGTGCACTTTTTAAAATAAGACTTTTATCTTTTTAGACTGAACCCTTGGCTGCATTTGCTAGTTAGCAGTGAGATGGTGTTTTACACAAAGGATCTTCTGAAGTGTGACAGAGTGACTCTTGACACATTTGGACCCAATAGTCCAACAGTTGTCAGGTGTTCTTGACTCAGAATGGCTCTTGATTGGTACTAGGTTGTTTTGAGATTTAGCTTTGATCTTCTAACTTTCCTCATTCCCGACACTCTATCAAAGAGATTTGTCACCCCTTCCCAAAAGAGAAGGKATTTTCCTTTATTTGACTTGATTTATCTCCTCCCTCTACCTGTGTTTGATGTGAAATTAGTTGTGTTTGAATTTCTTTTTTTCCCTCTAAAGCCTTCTCCATCTTCCTGACATTCTGAATAGTCTTTGTTAACCCAAAACATATTTCCACTTATTATTTATTTATTTAGTTTGTTTTTATTTTTCCCTTCAAGCTGAAGTTTTGTTCTTGTCCTCTAGGGATTCATTTGTGAAATCGTTATTTTTCTTTCTGTCTCTGGAGCTTGTTCATGTCTTTGTAAAGCTGAGCTGGAAGTCACTGAACAATGCAAGACACTGGGCCAAATATGGCCCATATCCCATGGCACTGAGTCCAAGACAATGTGCCTAAACGTTTATAATATCATATTGTTTGGGGTCTTTACAGATGCAGATTTTAAGCAAATCATCCCCTTGAMCATTTAAGAGGAGTTTTAACTAAAATATGTCTTTGCTGGAATTTTAAGGAAATGTCAAAGAGGCAATACACAAGTTGTTTGGATTACTTAACATGACAAAAACATTAACTAAGTTATTTACTGTAGAATGCACAGTCTTTCAGTGTTTTGGTGATGATGCTTAAAGTTATGTGCCCTCAAACAAAATTACCCTAAAGTATCCATATATGCTAGTTTTTACCTTATCAAATTTAAATACATGAAACATAAAAGTATATATA
>NW_013952575.1:322309-330784 GCF_001266775.1 Austrofundulus limnaeus | reverse complement strand
ACACACACACACCCACACCCACACACACACACACACACACACACACACACACACACACAACACACACACACAGTTACATACGTGCATTTGTTTGTTTCCTTATTCATAATTCATGGATTTTGATCAGACAGAATGTTTGATAAGGCTTACAGTCTGTGTTTGCCCTCTCAGAGAGGGAAACAACAAAAATAAACAGTCATAAATATATACATGGTAATACCCACTGGATCATGTAGGAGGAAAAGTTAATGTAATGATACAACCGGAGAGTGAAATACTGACTTGGGAGCGAGAGAGACAACTGTTCCACTGTGCRGCTGAAGGCTTTTTGCGCTGTGGGGGATTTCCAAGAAATCAATAAAAAAAAAACTGTGACTACAGACTTCTGAATACCTTAATAAATAATTAAAATCAATGTGCTGAGTGGGTCGACAAATATTCATATCGCTAAACAGTCCCTTCTCAGTCTCAGTTCTTATTGCAGTTCAAAGGTTTGTGCACCGGTTATCAACATCTCCACTAGACTGTGTAAGATGACAGAGAGGGGAAAAAAGTTTACTTGATTTCTACAAAACTAAGTGAAATATCACATTTTATTTTGAAACTTAAGCAACAATTACAACACTTGCTAAATAAGTAATGGGCCCACTGACACTTTGTTGTAGACAGTATTTGTCCTGTCACATTTACATTAACAAGAAAAAATATCTATAGTATACTTTTTCTTTTAATTGAGTTGATTACTGTTTCAATGAAAGTCTTTTAGTTTGATAAAGGATTTATTTCATGCCCTTCGTTTTTGAAATTTATACTTAAATTTGTGTTCTACTTAGATCCGAAGTCTCTGAAGGCTTGGTGAATTGAGTTTGAACATCTTGAGGGAGTTACTTGTGAAGTTCTTTAATGGAATTTTTTTCGTACATATCTAATGTTGACACATATGATGTTGTCATTTGTAGTTCCAACAGCAAACATTCCCCTAATTAAATT
The DNA here is from genome assembly GCF_001266775.1 of Austrofundulus limnaeus. Taxonomy (NCBI): domain Eukaryota; kingdom Metazoa; phylum Chordata; class Actinopteri; order Cyprinodontiformes; family Rivulidae; genus Austrofundulus; species Austrofundulus limnaeus. The sequence goes on along the minus strand of NW_013952575.1, from coordinate 329,794 downwards.
TTTTGTGTTTGTTTTTGGTATGTTTTGGACTTCCAGAAGTTAAGATTTCAGTATAATTGATGGTCTTTTGGATATTTTCTTATTTATTTATTTATTTATTTATTTATTTATTTGCTTTAAAATGAAGCCACCATGACACAGTAAAGCATTTTCTGTATTTGAGTGAGGGCAGGGTGGAAGCATTCATCATTAACAGAAAGAAAAAAAGTAAAACAACCACATTAAATGTGTGTTTTCCAAATTTTAAACAAATTAAGAAATAAAAACAAAATTAATATATAGGTGATGGGCTTAAATATTTAAATAAAATGTACATTAAAAAAACTGTCCTGTCCAACAGGTGGTTAACACAAAAGGGAGAGACTGGGAAATATTCTTATGGAACAGAATACCACAGAAGAAGAAAAAAAGGAAGGGAAGGGCCTGAACCCAAAGACAAACACCCATGTTAGGGCCCCAGGCCTGTACAGCCTCTACTGAATTTCTTTAAAKGCTTCTTCACATATGARAAGTTCACAGCTCCAGGTGCTGTTTGGCTGCCACCCTCTGCTGGTGGATTGCCAGAGAAGACCTTCAAGGATTACCTGTCCAAAGATGATTGGCTGGAGCACACCTTCGACAGCATTATCCACTCACCAGCAGCTGCCAATGAGGAAGCCGGACCACATGAGGGAGCTTATAAAAGCCAGCTCAACCTTTCAGTCAGTGCTGCTGTGCTTTAGGTGCAGTGTGCCAGTGGGTTGACTCGATTGTCTTTGTTGGGGACTGTATTGACTGTGGCCATTTAGAAACTTTGGTGGTCAAGACTACATTGTTTTGTGAAACTATTTTTCTGGTTTGAGCCAGTAGTTTTGGTTTATTCATTTTGTTATTATAGATTTTGTGTTTTGTTTTCTTATTTTGCCCATAGACTTTTATTAGTCTGTTTACTTTTTTGTAGAGCAGTTTTGCTGTATTTGAGTTCTTTTTAGGAAAACCTCCTACCTTTTGTTGTATTTTATTTTTAATGCTTTGCACTTTAACTGTAAAAATAAATTGTAAATTACTTTTTATATACTATATTTTGGGTCTTGTCATTTATGTTGCGTCCATCACAAGCCAGGACGTAACAACCCATCACAGTGGTTTGAAACTATTGCTGTCAAATACAGCATATAAACAATTTCACTAGAGAACATACAGTATTTTTTGTAATTATTACAAAATAAATCTGGTTAAATAAGCATATTTCAGTATTTGCTATTCGTTCTTGCAATGTACTTGTGCAAACTTGCTGTAGCCAATAAGTAAAATGTTTAATCACCATAATTGGAAAAAACTGCCCAAAAGTCGAGTCCCTCTTCAGGCTGATCCTGCCCTGTCCATGAACACTATAAGGTTAAATGCATGAAGCTGGCATCACAAAACTGTAGGAGGCATGAAGTGTAACTCTGAGGCATTGATGTAGAGCACTAATCATAATGTGTCAGACATTTCTTTTCTTAGTACCACATTGGCTGGTCACCAGAGCCCCTGTCATCACTCACACCCTATAAAGCCACAATGCCAGCTCACCTTCACACGTTAGCCCAGCTTGGCAGCTGAGAGGTGTAACAGCAACATGTTTGCTTTCTTGGTCTTCATAATTTGTGGAGCAGGAGGAATGTATTTCAGTCTCAGTTTGAAAGTTTTTGTGAAAGATTTTCGTTTTTGCTGATTCGTTGTTGGTCACTTGGCTCTACATTTTCCAGTTCGACTTACACAGACTGTTTAGCTTAACAGTGTAAAACCAATATGATTTGTTGGTTTAACCACTGTCCATGATTTTGCCATGTGTTCTTTGTATATTTTTTTTAATTTATTTATTATTATTACTAGCATCATTATTTTTGTCATCTGTTATGTGTTGTTTTTCCATCAGTTCAAACTAACTTTCAGCCAATCAGCATTAAACAAATGTGTCATCACCACAGATGGTTTCATGTGTCAGCTTTCTGAGAACTGCAAACAAACTGTCAGCTATTGCAAACCCATAATCCTTCMTCTGCATGTGATAAGAATAATTAGTTTGAGAAAAAAAGTAACAGTTATTTTTACATTACTTGAATTGTAACCATTTTAGATTGTTTACAATTACATTGCAAAGAAAAAAAAATAAACCCCTAATATACTATGTCATGTACATCATTGATCAAATAAAAATAAATTAATAAAGGATCTATTATGCATGTGCTTCAAATGCTGAATCTAATACGAAATTAATACAGGATTTCATTTGGTGAACAATAATGCCTCTTACTTGTCCTTTATCCACCTGGGGCTGCAGTAGCTCACTTGTCAGTGTTGCCTTCTTGTAATCTTGCAGCTGTTGGCTCAAGTCCCGGTTTTCTCTGGGATGGCTTTCAGAACAAAGCAATTACTAACTTTTTCATGAGAATGTGAAGGCTGAAGCTCCTATTGCAGAAAGGAAAAATTGTGTAACAGCTAAAGTTTCAGTTTTTTTTGCAGCATTATTTATTGTAGGATGAAATGATGAGAAATAATTTTTAAAAAGGCACAACAAGATGAACATGCTATAGTGAATTATTTATGTATTATTATTTTTTAATTCTTTAGCTTCAGGAGCAAAATTTTCAGGAAAGCTTCACAGCATGTAGCAAAGGTAATAGYCTTATTATGGAAATAAATCTCATTTGCATTAGTTCTCCCTGGTGGCATGCAATTTCACATTAAGTTCAACAGACTTTATAGTATTTTAACACCTATGAGGGGGTCTCTCAACACTGCAAGGACTGGAGTGTGTCTGAAATTCCATGGCACAGGATTTTGACATAAAAAGAGGCTCAAAAGAATCAGTTTACCCATTATGTTGYCCTCAGGTTATTAATAACCCAAGAGCAGCGGGAAGGTTAAACTTTATACTTGGCAAAGACAAAAAAAGTCTTCACAATCAAATCAATACAAATAAAGGTTAAAGTATTATTTTTAAATGCTTTATTTATTGGCCTACTTTGGCTCAGTTGCACATCTCAAAATAYGAACATGGAGCCTCAACAATAAGACAGTGGGTGACATACAAAGAGTGACAGTGATGTGCATGAATATGACATGAGGGGCGCAAGGCTGAGATTAATAGGAGAAAAGYAAATCCATCCCAAATATAAACACTAATCCAAACTGAGTCTGATGGATAAGTTGGTAAATTGAGTAAACAAACTGCAACCTCYGTTTAATATGAAGTGCCAGAAAATATCTAGTGATTCAAAATGGAAGCCAAACCAAGACAAWAGTGGTTCAGATAGGGATCATGTTGGATGTAGAAATGAGAAAAAAAACACGGAACAAAAACAAAACTACCCACGAAACGATCCTCTCAACGTGGTGTGACAGACTTTAAAATGTGATGCTTACCAAAGCTGTACATGTGCTTTGGGAGCAACTGAAGGTTTAAAGCCACAACTATACGAGCATAAAACAAAGAAATGTGAGAAAGTAGACAAAGACAGAAGACAATAAAACATGATGCAACACATAGAGGAATTAAATATGACTCATTGACATTGATGCAACTGTTTGTTTGGCCACAGTTTAGAGCAATAGTGATGTTCTATCTATTAGTTAGCCATGGTTTGTACCTTATTCATCATGGCATCAGTAGCTGCGTTTCCATTGCAAATGTGCGCAAAACTTTGTTGATATTCTGTTAATGTTAAAAAAACACAGTTTCACAATTGTGGCGTTTCCATTAAGTAAGAAATGCTATTAAAGTCACACGTGAATATGTTTCTTATTGCAATAAGTCATTACAAACATGGCAGCAATGGATGTAAACACATAGCATATTGCTACCATGACACTAGTGCTCATCATCAGAGGAGATGTCAGTGTCTTATCGAGGCTTTCCAGCGACAAGCCCCTTATAYTTTGGAGCRGCTASGTATGCTGTGTTTTKGRGAAATTGTAGKCAGTGAGTTTACTACTTCGGTGATTTCACTACTACTTTTACTTCCTGTTRTCTTCTTCTTCGTCATCTTTTTTGCCAGTGGAAACAGCYGGTTCTTGATCACGTGACTTCCGTGATGCAAAAAAAGTGTTTCCATTGCAGTTTTGCAAAGTACACTAATTTTGATATGTCCGAAAAACCACCTCATCCTAGCGCAAAACCATTTTGTCAAAAAACATATTTTTTTTCGAAATTGACATGTTTCCATTGAGCAAATTTATTTTGGAAATTCTAATTTGTGCATTTCCATGGTCAATTGGAACACAGCTAGTGAAAAACACAAGTACTGGGAAGTAGGCAAACGTTTTTGTGTAAGTTATTGCTAGCTGAATGAGAGCAGCATTAAAGGGGCAAGATTATGTTTTTCTCAGGCATATATTTAAATAATATACCATAATAAAGTATCTATGTCACCTTTTAGCTGTTATTAAAATGYTGTTTTTATGTTTAAATAGAAAATAAATTTACCTTCTCATCACTTCATCTTCTAAACACATTRAAATTGGCCTGTCTCTTTACGAACCACCTTCCGCCTCTGTCCTGCCCATTTTAGCATGGAGGTGGGGGGTTCGCACACACCCTTTTGATGCAGTTTACTTGGCATCTGAAAATACATTTCCTCAAAGGTATTTTGAATCTGAAAAGAGCTTCACTGAGGAAGAAGTAGTGTTAAAGGGGCAATATGTAAAATCAACTTTTTTGAGTTTTATATCATGTTATAATGTTACACTCTCATAAAAAAACATGCCCAAAGCCTTGTTATGACTCATTCATGCATGTTTGAGAAACCCTGCAGCGTTTTTAGGCAGCCATGCTGAGTTGCAAAACGAAAGGTGGGGACCTGAAATGCCCCTAAAACGTGTCTGTAAGCCGAACTTCCTAACTTCCTCATGGCAGAGCGCCATGCAGAGGTGCATGCTCCAGTAGATTGCTGCTGTTTTACAACTTCAAAGTCAAGATTGTATTGCAATTCCTTCAAACACTTTATTCTAAACTTTCCAATCACTGTCAATTTGCATTACATGATAATATACACATAATGCTGCAGTTGTTTGCAAGTGCAAACAGCAGCAGAAGCTGGCAGTATCACTTCCCATGCGGGCGGGCTACACCATGGACAGTTAGCCTGTTCCTCACAGTGCCACATAGAGACATATTAGACAACATAACAATCATTTGAGCTTTCACTCACATCTAGTGACAAATTAGAGTTAACCCAGCATGCATGTTTTTGGTCTGTGAAAGGAAAACATTGGACTACCCTCAAAAGAACCTATGCGCACTAGGAAAACATACAAACTTCACATAAAAAGCTCACAGCTGGGTTTGAACCAACCACATTTTTGCTGTGAGGTGACAGCTCTAACAACTGCATTGYCAAGCTTCCTTATTTATAAAATGCAGTTTGCTTTAACTGTTTGGGGTTGTTTTCAAATGGGATCGTTTTTCCTCTGTATTGATTTTTTTTTTCCATTTTACTTCCAAACAAATGCAAGCACACTCATACACATAAACAAACACTGAATGTATGCAGTAAACAAGCATCTTAAAATGAAAAACAAAAGTTTTACTTMTTCTACTAAAGTGTGAAATGTGCTATTTGCCAAAGTTCATCTGCCATATGGAAAGAAATTCTTTGTGAAAACTTCAAAACTGGGAAGGGAAGGTGCATAGGTGTAAAAAAAAATGTGTTTTTACAGAAGAGGGAATAAATTGTGATCTTTATTTATTTATATTAGTGTGCTTCTTTTTCTTATTTTGCTGTATTTTAAACATAAATACGGCAGTAACAGAAAGATAAAGAAAAAAAGCATTGGTATTGTCATCACTTACACTTGGCCCCTTTAAAGCAAAGCTGAAAGAGATGGGGATGTGGCGGTGGGAGAAAARWACATATGGCATCTGCCCTGGTGGAAAACCTTAATTTGAGGTAGAGTATTGGCACCCGTTGCCTGACTAGCATTAACATGATGTCAGAGAGGCCCTGGCAGGACACTAAGTGAAACACACTTGCCCAGCTCTGTTCCTAAGAGACTTGCAACATGTTCCTTTTCACTTGCCATTAACCTTGAACCTTGTTATTGTGATGTCTAAAGAAAAGAAACAATGCAGAAAAATTAAAGGGGTTTGAACTGATCATAAGCCTGGAGATCTCATCATTAGTAAAAGACTGAAAAATTGTACACGTCTAAAACTTACACTGCGCTTGTGAAAAAAAAAACTGTAGTCATTTATAGTTCAAATTTTTTGGTGAGCTGTTTACACTTTGATTGATCTTTTTACTCTGAAATATGGCTTAGTTGCAAAGTTTGCCATTCTATTGCTGAAAACAATAACRCTTGCTGTGGGATTTTTCTAATATCCTCTAGCTGTGTGCAATAGGAATAATTTAAAGTCCAACTAAAATCAGAAGCCTGAAATATCATTCTAGATTTTTTATTGTGTTTTATCTTTTCAGAGGACACTTAAAATCAGTCTACCCAACTTTTATTTGAATATTTATTGAGTTTTTTTGTAGTGATCTTGAGGTCTTTTTTACTTTTATTTCTCTTTTGCTTTGTAATATGAATTTCGTTTCCATTACATCACTGTTTTGAAGTGTAGTGCAGCTTACAAATTATAACTGAAGCAATTGTTACCACARTGAAAATAAATAAAATGCCTTTTAATAATTAAGCATGGGAATTTAGTTTGTTCAGTTTCTTGGGATAAACACGGAAAAAAGCAATTTGACAATGGAACAATAAGAATCAATTTTATTTTATATTCTTAAACTGTAAAAAGCCAAATAAAAATAGGCTTGTTTTCTCTGAAAGGATCAGCAGACAAATAAAATGTTGTGACTCTAGAGAAAAGATTTGATCTTGTAAAATGATGTTTAGAATGGCTGCCTAAGAGATGCAGCCAAATCACTTTAAAGGGCCAGTACTATGTGTTTCTCAGGCATGTAGTTCAATTCTGTACCATAAGAAGGTAAATATGTCACCTTCAGTTGTTGTGAAAATGCTGTTTTTATGTATAAATCAAAAATAAATTAGATTTTACATCATCACCATTTCTAAACACTTTGAATTTGACCTCTTTCTATTTAAGAACGTTCTACCTTTTCTGTTATGCCCATTTCTGCACATCATCCCAACAACTTCATGCCATTTACAGCCTGGAGTGTTGTAACATACTTTGTTGTAATAATAATAATACAAAAAGCAGCAACATTATACAATATTGGTTTTGGAAAATTGCAACTCAGAATAAAACTGAAACGTACCGTGGGACAGGAAAGTATGTTTTCTGAAAAACTGAAGCGAGTAACGAGACAACGTTTCAGCTAGGTAAGATCTCAATCTTAAGCTAATTTATTTATTATTAAAATGTGGTATAAGCCAACTAAAGAACACAGACCATAATATTAAGATTGCTAACAGTACATCACAGATACACCAAACAAATGAACAAAACAAGGTGAGTTGTTTTTTTCAGCTTACCTTGGCAGACAACAATTG
>NW_013952575.1:320062-322299 GCF_001266775.1 Austrofundulus limnaeus | reverse complement strand
CCCCCCCCCCCCCCCACGATGGAGGGTGACTTCAAAAAATTAAGTCAAACATTTTTTTTAAAGAATCGTGTCAGTGCCAAACCCCCTTGGATAATGGTAGGGGAAACACTGCAAGTCATCCATGGGATGCTTAAAAAGAGTGTTCTTAGCATCCAAAATTACATTTCCTCAAAGGAATGTTTTTAAATTCGAACATAACTGAACTGAAAAATAGTACGAGCGCAGCAAACGTGGTTTTTCCAATTGTTTGCTAATTTTTGCTGCAGATAGCCTGCAGGAGTTGCGGGGGAGGCATGCTCTGCGATGCAGAAGCTAAACAGCTTAAAGGAGGAGTTGCACCTAAAAGGCGGTTCTAGGGCCAACCAACCATTTTTGTTCTCCTAAATGACTGACTCAGGATTTCACAAACATGCACGAATAAGTCAAATCAACATTCTGGGTATGCTTTTGATGAAGGGATGATGTTATAACATGAAATAAAGCTCATAAAAGTTGATTTTTCATTGCCTCTTTTAATGTTTTTTTTTTTTTAATCAAAGACACTACAGTATGCCAAGTAAACACTGCTATAAAGTACCATTTTACATAGGGTATGCATATAGACCTAACCACAGCTTTGTACTAAAAATGCAGACACACACACACACACACAAAAGAAAGAAAGAAAAAAGAAAGAAAAAATACTTTCAAATAGACACACTAAGTGCCTGCGGTCTTTGTGGAGAGATTTGCAAATGAAGCAAACTCCCTCTTTGAAAAACTCTGCATCTATCAATGAGGTCGCAGCAGGAGTTGGCCAAAATTCTCCTTTTCAAAATTTTTCCTTCCTTTTATCTTCACTTTTTACTTCCTCTTTAGTTTTCTCTTTTTTCTTTCTTTTTTTTTTTACAAAATAACATTCAAAGTGTCAGGATTTTAAAAGTTAACACAGCGTTGTTTGGGGGTGAGTCAAAGTGAATAAAGCTGATGGGGAGAGAGAGAGAGAATGTCGCGGCCCTTTGTTGACAGCCAACACAGAGTTAATGTGATAATGACAAGCCGAGATGCAATTTGTTTCCCGGAGTGCAATGCTTTTCAGCCACTGTGCGGGGTTAAAAGGTCCGCAGCAAAGCAACATCAGCAAACTGTACCATCAGCAGTTTCTATTTTCAGCCTTGAACACAGACATCACCACAGATGAGATCACTTGTAGCTCCTCTTGAGTGTCAGACTCCTCTGTGACGCCTCCATTTTAACCTGTCTGTTGATATTTACCTTTAAAGCATGGCTTTACCTAAAGGACTACTCTGCCAAACATCTATCATTTCAGTATCAAATGCTCACTGCCAGGGTGTTTCATAGTCAGCTTTGGAAAAAAAAAATTGCAGGTTTGTTGTAGATGCCAGCCAAAGACAGTTACAATTCACAGCAGGTACATTGGATGGGAATTGTTGTGAAAACTGAAAATATTTTCCCCCTTTTTGTCCTGTATCATCACTCAGTTACAAAAAAACAAACAAACAAAAAAACCAACTAGTGCTTCCCAGAACAGGCTTTAATGCCAATAAAGAGGCAATGGAAAATGAAGTGTTGAATTTATTTAAAATTGTGTCAACTGGTTCTACTAAACTGAGTTGAGTAAATGCAAAGCAATTTACTAACAGAACTTGATTAGGTAAATTCAGCACTTTTAGAACTTATTAGAATTCTCCATTTGTTCAGAAATATGTAAAAACWGAGAAATATTGATAAATACTAAAGGGGCAATGTCATRTAAAATCAACTTTCTTGAGCATTATATCATAACATCATCCCCTCATCAAAAACATGCCCAGAGTCTTGCTTTGACTCATTCATGCATGTTTGAGAAACCCTGTAGTGTTCTGAGGCAGCCAGGCAGGAGACGGCCGGTTGACCCTAGAACCACCTTTTAGGTGCAGCTCCTCCACTGGGCTGTGTCTCCCAGCTGAGCTTCCTCATCACAGAGCACACCTCCATCCACGACTTTTATAGGCTGTCTGCAGCAACAACTAGCAAGCAACTGGTGAAAATGCATGTCTGTTGAGTTTGTAATACTAACAGCTACTGACTCCAGTCCTTTTCAGATTTTAAAAATGCCTTTGAGGAAATGGATTTTCAGAAGCCAAGCAGACTATATTCTGTTTTTAAGCTTCCCATAGATGACACGGTTCTTAAAAACTGGTTGGACTTTGATTTTGGACGTAACTCTCTGGCGGGGGGTAATATATACATATATA
>NW_013952575.1:317442-318713 GCF_001266775.1 Austrofundulus limnaeus | reverse complement strand
AAATATACTTACTGTCATTGTGTATTTTAGGCAATGCATCTCTGTAATCCAGGTAGAAAAAAACAAGTTTAACTTAACTTTTTCCATCCAATTGTTGGGCTACAAAATTTAACTATATTATATTTTGGCAAAAGATATTGTTTGAATTTAAATATATTGTATTTTGCCAAAAGATAATATAGTTAAACTTGTGGGGTTTTTTTCTACCTGGATTACAGAGATGCATTGCCTAAAATACACAATGACAGTAAGCATATTTTTATGCTTAACTAAATCTGGGCTACAAAATATATAAAATATATCTTATTATCTTTTGCTGATTTAATGGGCCTGCATTTATGATTTTGTCACTTCACCCTCTTGGTTTTGTAGATTTGCAATAAGTGCTTTGATTGGATGAAAAAAGCCTGTCTGTGATTGGCTGGTGATGTGGTTCATTCACATATAACTTTTGGGTTGGGAGTTCAGAGACAGTTGCGAGCAAGCGGAAGGAAGGAGGGAGCGAGCGAGTGGAGGGAAAGCGGGACGGAGCCGCGCAAGCAGACACAAAGTTCAGAGGAGGAAGAGAAGGAACCGCACGAGCAGACATAAAGTTGAGAGGAGGGAAGGAAGGAGTCGAGCACAATCAGGAAGGGAGTTGTGCAAGCGGGAGCTGCGTGAGCATCTGTGTGATTTGAGTGCACACGGTTCAAATTATTGTTTGGTCATATTGATATCTGCTCTCAAATCAGTGTCACTGTGCTCGCAAGCCGATGGCACAAATGTAACGTGATACAAATTATGTTGCCACCAAAAAAGAAAGTCACACACTCTAATATTGTGCTCGACTGCCTTTAGCTTTGATTACCACATGCATTCACTGTGGCATTGTTTGGATAAACTTCTGCAAAGTCACAAGATTTATTTCCATCCAGTCTTCCATTAATTTTTCACCAAGATCTTACATTGATGATGGTAGAGTCTGAGCGCTGTGCAAAGCCTTCTCCAGCACATCCCAAAGATTCTCAATTGACTCTGTGGAGCCAATCCATGTGTGGAAATGATGTCTCATGCTCCCTGAACCACTCTTTCACAATTCAAGCCAGATGAATCCTAGCATTGTCATCTTGGAATATGCCCATGCCATCAGGGAAGAAACAAAATCCATTAATAGAATAACCTGGTCATTATTCAGGTAGTCAGCTGACTTAATTATTTTAGCACATACTGTTGCTGAACCTAGACCTGAACAACCAGGTGACCATTTTTTTTCGGCCAGGCAGTATATATAT
>NW_013952575.1:314535-316177 GCF_001266775.1 Austrofundulus limnaeus | reverse complement strand
TCTCTCTCTCTCTCTCTCTCTCTCTCTCTCTCTCTCTCTCTCTCTCTCTCTCTCATACAAGTGAGCCTCTATGTATAAATTGCATTCATCAACATGGATGTTTTTTGATTTTATTGCTGTCATAAATCAGTCATGGTCAATAAGATTGTCCTTTGCAAAAAAAAAAAAAAAAAACATTTTCAATCTCAAAGTGTATCTGCAGAGTGGTGTCAATAAATAAAAAATGGACTGTAAAATAAGTGAAAATATTGTGACTGTCAGTAAAAGTATTTTGTGGCACTAAACAGCCCCAGGATTTCTGTCAAACTATCATCAATATATGGAAGAATGGTAAATGGTACTGAACTTATAGAGCGCTTTTCAAGTCCCTCCGGACCCCAAAGCGCTTTACACTAACAGACATTCACCCATTCACATACTGATGATGGCAAACTACACTTTAGCCACAGCTGCCCTGGGGCACACTGACAGAAGCGAGGCTGCCACTGGACCATCTGACCACCATCAGTAGGCAAGGTGGGTGAAGTGTCTTGCCCAAGGACACAACGACTGAGACAGCTGGACGGGGGATTGAACCAGCAACCTTCCAGTTCCAGGACGACTCCCCTAACCACTCTACCACAGCTGCCCCATACAAAACATGTAAATATACCAAGACTACCATCCTCACAAACTGAGCAACCACCAAGGCATCTGTGAACAAAGGAAGCTTCAGCAGGTGAGATGGGAGATACTGAGCAACAAAACCATCTGCATGTGATCTTCATCAGTCTTACCTTTATGGGAGTGTGGCAAAGAGAAAGCCACTGTTGAATAATCTTACTTTGAAAACAGTGAAGGGGTTTGTTCTTTTTTATATGATTGTCTAAAAAAGACCAATTTTCATTGACCATGATTGTTTTATGACAGCAMTAAAAGCACGAAATATTAAAGGGGGTAATTTTTTTGTAGAACTTTGTTCAAGGTGCTTCTTTGACAAACAACCAAACCAGAGACTACACAATATGTTAAACTTTAAGTCCCGCCTACCTCCCTACATAAATGCATGATATCAAATTACCTATTTTTTAAATCATGAAATAAGAAATAAAAACTACACAAATCAGGGGTGGAACCAAGTCAGTGTTTTGCAAGTCTCAAGTAAGTCTCAATTATCCCCAAGTCTCGAGTCAAGTCTGAAATCAAGACAGGCAACAGTCAAGTCAATTCCTAAGTCTGAAACTTGGAATTTCAAGTCCCTTCGAGTCTTTTTTTCCACCAATGTTGCAATTATATGTTAAATGTCAATAATAGACCTTGTGTTCTTTTTTGGTAGTAARATAAATATTTGTCAGTTCAGGTGGGGTTTAACTCTACAGTCTTTGTTGCTAATTTCCCATCTCGGTATTGATAAAGACGTTGCGTGAATTAAGCTTGCCAGAATCACTATCCAAGACACAAAATAATGTGCTGCACTGTGGGTTAACTACTCCACTGAGTGTTATGTTCAGGGTCCTTACTATGGTACATCTTTAATTGTACCAGGAATTTCTAAAGTATAGCAAAATAACTGGATTTTGTTTTGTTTGTTTTGGAAATGGGCAACATGTGGCCCCCATGCCACCATTTGATGAGTTATAACTAATATATAAATTGTAGACTT
>NW_013952575.1:302285-312954 GCF_001266775.1 Austrofundulus limnaeus | reverse complement strand
TTATAAATCCCTGAAACTAATTAGATTATATAGTATATTTACCTGAGAATCAAGCTTACCAGCACATTATCCGTTTAGTTAAGCTCGTTGAGAACTCAGCAGCTCAGCAGCTCATGCGTGTGTCCGCTGGGTCCTAATCCTGGTCCACAACGATCACTAGAGGTTTCTCTGCTCCAGCACACCTGATTTGAATGAAGGGGATTAACTGGCTTCTGYGGAACTTAAAAAGGGGTTTTGGAGGACCGGACACCCCTGCCTTCAATGTTTCATTTTCATCTAACCAGAAGAAACCAGTTCTGGACTTCAGCTATGAAGCTGCATCAGTGCTACAACAAAGCAACATGCACTGCTAACCCCACCCCTATCCCTGTGCCCTCTCTCTAGTGTGATTAAATTATCACATGAATTTCTACACAGTCCTCTAAGTGGCAGGTTTCTCACTTGTAATCTCCTTTTTTCAGCTTTGAAGTGTAATGTGACCTAACAGCCCTTGAACCAACTAAATGCCTGTGTCACTTCCCATTCAAGCACTGTTTACTAAGGAAAACTGAACAGACCACCGTGCAGCCTTCRGGTTCTGCATATTCATATATCTCATAATAGACTTGAGTGCTTGTTTGGCTAAGGCTTTTGCTCATCAGTCTAATCAAATGTTAAATGAAGTGTTTACTAAGAAACATCCACGAAAGCAATATTCAAATAAAGATCTTTTACACATTGCTCGAGATCATTTTAAAACATGACATTTTCAGGTTTGCTCCTCAGTACACACGCATACAAGGTTTTTGGTGAGAAAAAAAGTAATAAAAAAACCATTGCAAAACAGTTTCTGGAGGACCTGTATAAACAAGTAACACTGAACTCGTACGAAGCAGCCTGTTTAGTACTTACTCATTTAAATTTGGTGCCTAGAAACACAAACCAATGATTACATTATTATTTATTTTATTTTTGTTTCAGTTTTGCATGTGTTTGTCTCATTTTGGTCTTAAAAATGCTAATAATTGAGAGGAAACTGTAAACAGCATTGTAAAAATGAAATATTTTGGGGAGAATCATAGGCAAACCTAACCCCCAATTACACTGCACAAGGCTTCGCTCCTCTCTGCCACGTTGCTGCCATTTAATTCCACCCTCATTTACACTGCCTGCAGCTCAGCTTGGTGCAAAGAAGTTCTCAGAGAAGCATGCGCAGGAAATGCAAGATTAAGCAACAAAACCAAGGATAAAATCAGACAAAACGTATTCATTCTGTGGAAGACAGACTTGAAACAACAGTTGAAACTGCATCACTGTTGTCTTTTTTGGAATCCATCTTTCAAAATAAAAATCCACATTTTGTGTATGACTATGCTGCATGCTGCCATCTGCTGCCCAAACAGAATGATATATTTTGTCAGCATTATGTGTACATAGATTTATTAACATAACTAGGATTTTGACAAAATGTAGATGCCCTTGTTGAATTTTTTTGAAAATACTGGTGTACGCACAGTTTTTCTATTTGTGCGGTGTGATCTTTGTAGATTAACTCCGCACTTGCTTCGCCATCTGGATCAAGTAGGATCAAATCTAAATTTGGCAGATGACTGTGTGCACACCCCCACTCTGTGGATGCAGTGTAAATGCACGCATTGATTAAAATGGGTATGTTTTTACTGCGGAGGTCATTCCGAAGCACAGCAGACACAGTGTAAAATGGGAGTAACAATGGGCCTCATGCAAGAACATTTTTGTATTCTTATCCTAAATTTCTCTTACTTTTGTTCGTATGAAGGGTTCGTACGAACATGCCACATCAGATTCAACAAACTCTTCTATCTTCAGGAAAGATGTGTAAAATAGCTAAACATGATGAATGCATATCCAGGTTTTTTTCTGCTTGGCCTTCAGAGGAGTCGGACGCTTTTTGCTCTCTCTCCCGAACCTCCCTCTTTTCCCTGCTTTGCTGCCGGATCAAGCCTTTCTTCTACCTATCATTCGACAACAAAGAATTATGGATCTGGCCAACTGGTCTCTGAATGCAATTGATACTATTTTTTCCACTCTGTGATTGTAGTGAGGGGAGCGCAGCTGTCCTAGTCCCAGTCGCGGCCGGGCATGTGTYTGGGAGCTGGGGGTGGAACCAGATCTGCCGGGCCCCACTTTCCATTGAAGACGTCAAAGGTGTTTATATTCAGATTTATGATAATCAGATTCCTGCTGATCGGCTGTGGAGGAGTCCTGGTTTATTGGAAAATGAAARCAAACCTGACAACAGTTTGGGCCTGTGAAAAGCTGTCAGGGACCTTGGATGGAATTTCCCGTACTGCAAATGCACGGACTCAAATGCTGGGGGATATAAGTCGCAGACTGGATGTGGTTATGACGAGGATCACAACTCAACAGCGTGCCCGTGAGGAGTGAGACTACATCTGGGTGAAGTTTCATACGGGAGAGGCGAGGTGGTAAACAAACCTGGAATATTGGCATTTTTTTTTGCAACACTGAGGCACAGTTAATACTCAAAGCAGTGAAATAAGGCTGCTTGCCCTAAGGAATTATGTTTATCATTAGATTCCCACGGCTRTGACCTTGGTCGCAGGCTGATAAAACCTCCCTGGAATGACACGTGAAAGAAAGCCTTGACCCCGCCCCCCCCTTCCCGTTCCATCTGTGTTTGGGATCAGTCTGTAGGCCGCGTTGGGTGGAGACAGAGAACTGAACTCTGGTGACCCGTGCTTTGACTGATAATAACTGGTTTGGACTCTGAAGGTCTTCTGATCCGGCACGAAGTCTGCCCTGGATGTCACCGGATCCCTGTATCCCTCCCCATACCATATGTTTTGACCCCCCACCTCCCTCCCCTCCTTAGCTGACGGCACTGTTTTGCAGAGTATTTTTTAAGCGTATGTTTGTGTGTTTTCAGCATAAAACACATGATCAAATCTCTTTTTTTAACTCACACTTCCTATGTGTGTGTATTCTAAACTGCAAAGGTAGCGCACTACGTTGTGAAAGACCCTGGACATTGGTTCCCCCATGTTTGTCATGTGTGTGTGTTTCTCCGGACGGATGTTCTAAACTGCAAATTTCATTCTGCACTGCATCTTGATGTTGTGTGTGAATGACAATAAACAATTCTGATTCTGAGGTGCTCGTGCAAGAGGAGGGGAGATTAGCATAATTACCACTCAAAAGCACCATATAAGG
Organism: Austrofundulus limnaeus; assembly: GCF_001266775.1. Lineage (NCBI taxonomy): Eukaryota > Metazoa > Chordata > Actinopteri > Cyprinodontiformes > Rivulidae > Austrofundulus > Austrofundulus limnaeus. The sequence goes on along the minus strand of NW_013952575.1, from coordinate 309,762 downwards.
CTACGTTTCCTGCATCACATACCAGGAAGTGTTCATTCACAAATGACAGAGCAAAGTAAAAAGAACTTTACGACTTCGGCGATTGAAGTCCTGCTGTCAGAGATGCAGAAAAGAAAATCTGTCATTTTTAGCAGCATCAGCTGTGGAATTAAAGGACCTGCTAAAAGTATAAACAACTGTGTTAAATCATTTTCATTTATTCAGAAGCAACACCRTTGAGTACCCCACCCCCCACGCGGTCGCAAGTGGTCTCAGTTGCGGTTCTGAAATAAGCATTTTAAAATGTTTTCAAAAAATGTCTGGCACCTTGGAGAAAATCCAGGACTCGCTGGAGGGATTTTGTATTCTTTCTGGCCTGGGAACATCTCGGAGTCCCCCAGGATGACCTGGAAATTGTCGCTGGGGAGAAGGATGTCTAGGTTTCTTTCCTGGACCTTTTGCCTCCACGACCTGACTACGGATAAGAGGAAGAACATGGGGATGGAGACTTTGGAGAAAATAGTATAGCTGATGTGCTGAAAATATCTCAACAAAATAAAATTTGATTAAAAAAATAATCTGTCAAGCTAATTATATACCAAAACTAACTGAAGTTCAATTAATGCATAATTTAAGTTGGTTTGTAGTTTCAGATCTTCATATTTATATCGTAGTGTTATACAACAGCATTAATAGCAAATTTATTTTAATTTAAACTATTTATATCGTTAGTCTAAATTGTTTTATTTAAAATTACAACTCTAATTCAAACAGAATAGCCTATTGTCAACATAATCATAGAGTGTGATTTATTTTCAACTGAAATATTTTCAAACTAATGAAATATAAAGTTAGTAGTGAAGAAAATTGAAAANGATGTATACATAATGTAACGCTAACAATTAAATCCAATATATAACCTGTATGAGTAATTTAGTCATTCAAAGCTGGTATATAACCCCGTGAATTTTTCCTTTTTTATTTGTCCTATTATGGTTCCTTGTCATTTGTGAGTTATACCATGTTGTTGTTGTTGGTGGTGGTGGTGGTGGTGGTGGTGGTGGTGGTAGTATTATTATTAGTATTATCAAAATCGGTCTGGATAACAGCAGACTGACTGCTCATAAAATATACAACAGGTCTGTTAGAAATGTTTGGATGCAGATAAATTTCACATAACTGTTACATAAAATTATAGTAACTGTGTTMTATTTCCCTCACCTGATGGTGATAGAATAGTGTTGTTTTATTAATACACAGTTATCTGTTTAGTTGGTAACTTAACATAGTTATTTTTTTATCTGAAGTTCTTCATGATGTTGCTTCAGCATTCTGGCAATGCTTCACATCAACAAACATTCATTTTATTTATTTATTTTTTACAGTAGAAAGCTGTGTGCAATCAATTCAACTTTAATGTCCAAATCTGTGGTTTTGTTTATGTTGTGTTGATGGTGGAAACTTAAAGGTCTCAGTTACTACCACAAAGCTTTTTGACATTTGCACTGAACCAAACATAACACAAGTTCCAGTTTCTAATACCGCTCAATCCCAAGTCAGACAACATTTGGGACATTTTTTTCCAAACATCCAGGCTCATATGCTGTTTGTTGTCAACAGTGGTGAGTACCGACCAACAGAGTTCATGCTTGATTGGGCTGGGCCTTTGAGTTTCCTGCAAAAAGAAAGAAAGAAAAAAGAAATAAAAGCAGAACATATAAGGCAGGGGCATCCACATGGTTTGTATACATGACAAAACCTTAATAAAGTACTACTGTACAAGGTGTTGTATCTAGATCCATTATTTATAACTTTACCCACATAAAGAACAAGATGATCTTCCTCCCACAGTCCTCCCACATCCTCTCCTAAACAGTATTTCTGTCTCTTTTTAGCTCTGTTTGGCAGATGGCTTGTTGATATTGCCATATTACACTCAAGTATTGTGTTGCTTTATTTTTGGACACTTTACTGTGTTGTTTTGTTTTAGAATCAAGGAGGTTCACTGTAGCCAGGTTCCACTAGGGTTCTAAACACATTAAGAATGAATTGCGATGTTCTGCTCCACCTTAAAGTGCTTTGCAGTCTCACCTGTTCCCACACCAAACTTTGCCATTAACCTCTGTTTGAACTCAAGAGGAGCCAAAGTAAATAAATCATCAGTGGCATGTTCAGTGAGAGAATCTGGCACCTACTTGTGCCTTGGTACTTCTTGTCACCTTGACAGATGAATGACACATCTCCTTGTTTTCCTATTGAACGTCTTTACTTTCATCATTCCTCTACCTCTGTTTTATCCACTGAACCTCTGTTCTCATTTGTCTTCATTTCTTCCCTCTTTCACCGGGTCTCCCTTGTATTCTTTATTTAGCCCTAATGAATTCTTTCTTATATGTTTCACAGACACACACCCCTCCCAACTGCTTTTAGTTCTTTCTGCTCACCCGTTTCTCTTTCTCTCTGGCTTTCGTCTCTGGGCTTTTGTCCTCACATCCTTTGGATTATTGGAGGATGTGGTACAGCATCGTGTCTCAGGCCACTAGAGGACTTTTAGAAGTCAACAAGAGAGAGGCTGTCATGCTCCCTGGGGTTCTCGCGCACACACACCCATTCAGTTCCACACATACCAATGKTAAGCTCTTGAATCCCCCTCAAAGAACCTAACTCCCACAAGGCAAAATGCCACAGAGAGGAAAAACAAAGAGATGGAATATTTTCTTTCTGTCCTCCGCTTTCTATCTCTTTCTAACCACCTCTCTTCTCGCTGTAGTCTTCAGTAGTTCTCTGCAGTGCAGTACAATCATKCGGAATGATCAAAGAGTCTGGGGTTTTAGAAGCGAGGGACAAGTTGAACGTGTGTGGAAGACGAGACGAGAAAAGAAGGCAGGGGAACAGAGCTGTCAATCAGGCACTCCATCAAACTCTGTGGGGCTTGTTTCTCAGTGGCACTTCCATGGAATACAACACCAAGTTTACCTGGGGAAAAAAAAACAGAACTGTGGTGTTTATTTATTTATTTATTTATTTATTTATTGGTCAGAATTTAAGGATTTTCTAGGAAAGTAAAGTAACAGGTGCAGCAGAAATGTTGGTCTGTCTTAGAGTTTCCAAAATATGTGCAGTTTTTAAATTAACCAGACCTGTAATAATGTCATTTAAAACAGAATAAATTAATAAAGCTGATAGAAATATCTTTATTTAAATTTATCATGTCTTCCATCAAACAACATTGATACAAGTAACTCTGACTCCCTGCTTTAGTTAAGATGAAGAATAAATAAATAAACAAGCTGACTTTGCCTATAAGTTTTAACACAAAATGAAAAATGAATTGGATTTGGAAAAACTGCCCCAAACCAAAGTCTTCTCCAATGCTGACCAATGTAGCCATACAAAATTATATTGTCTAGCTTTGTCTTTGCTTTGATTTTTTGTAGTGGTCGAGAGAGCTTAATAAGTAAAAAAAAAAATCATAATAATAATGCCTAAATTATAAGTTATGTCCAATGTATTGGTTTGTGAATCATGAAACCACAGCACCCTCTTCTGGAATGAGATAAAATTACAATTGGAAGTGTGCTGGTACACGTGTAAATGTGTTATGGGTTTCTAAAATRTGAATAATTGACAAATTAAACATGGTTTTACAGTTTCTTCACCAGAAGAAATGTAGGATGAATAGCACACATATATTAAATACAAAATGAGAATRGGTCTGTGTTTCTTTTCATAGAGAAAAAAGCTGATCACAGCATCAGATGCCACACTGAAACTTTGGAGGCAACCTGGGCAGTTTTTTTAAATTTTATTTATGTTTTAATGTGCTCCAAAATGTGTTAGTGTGCACAGTCAACATTCACTCAGGAGGGACTGCCCCAATGTAGGAGTCAGAAAAGAGCAGAAKACACATTTGTTAGTTGCACAAACAGTTCTAATCGCAAATTAGATGAAGGTAAACCTATGAGGATCTGAGTACACCTCAGGAAGCTTCAAGTTCTTGCCCCCTAGATTCTTAAAACGACCTGGTAATGGGTGGAGATAAGAATGGTTGGTTGTGCTAGTTTGAGAACTGAAATAAGCAAAGAAGGGGTTCAAAGGATTAAAAAAACTGCAATTTGTTTGGTTTCTGAATGAAAACTAAATAGAATGAATGAATGAATGAATGAATGAATGAATGAATGAATGAATGAATGAATGAATGAATGAATGAATGAATGAAAAACTGATTTACCTGAATCAAGATGACCAGTGAAAGAAAATCCAAGTTTCCTGTGTTCCTCTGAACTTTTAAACATGCAACAGCTCTTTGATATGCAAGTCCTTTATAACATTTGTSCTTTTAAATTGTAATAATCATGCAAATGATTAACTAATTGGAGATAGTTAGAGATAATGGATATTTTAGTTGTTTAATTTTAACAGCTAAGTGTTTTAGAATAAAGTGATTTATTCTGTTGGTGACAGCATTATGTAGTAAAGTATTAAAATTATAGTTCCTTAATTTGTCAACATAGAAATTGTATCATACTGTGCCAGTTTCAAAATGAGATAAGATAAAAAAACAGAAAAGCATAAGTCCTAATTTCATATACACAATTGTCTAAAAATCAGAGGAAAATAATCACCTAGTATTCAATCTAAGATTAAGAAAAGCTCACAGTTAGAAAAAATACAGCTGCTGTGGAATTCAACGTTATGGCACAAGTGCACACAAACAGATGCACATTGCTTTATAAGTTTAATGTACAGGAGTTGAATCAGTAAGGCAGCTGGTGTTAAACCATATAAATGAGTTTATGGTTTAATATGCTTGATGGGCAACACACACTGTTATGCTGTGGGCTGTGACTGAGTGCGTGCCAAAACTCCCAGGCCAATAACTCAACAGTAACATCCAAATCATCCTTTTAAACATGACAAAACAAAGATGCTATAGAATTTCATTTTATTTTAGATTTTAAAAATGTAAGTACACATTAACATCTCATTTACAAACTAGGATGGTTCCTACTGGTCTAGGACTTGGGTTGTTTGTGTTTGAGATTGTTTTTTTTTTACTATTTTATATTATTCTTTTTTATTTTTTAAGAACATGTTCAGGTAAATTAAAATACCCTGGGTTCCTTAAGGAAGAATGAAACCTATCTAAAGGATGAACACTTCAGCTGCCTTTCATTTTATTTCATGGCTATTTGTATTTCATTGTATATAGAATTTATGTTGTTTTAAAAAAAGAAATGAATAAACTTTACTTTTTACATTTTGATGCAGAAGTGTATCCATTCTCTGAGCTAATGGAAATCCCTGTCTCTAGGGCTGAGCCTGCCCATCCCAATGAAGGAAAGTCTTTCTTTCAATCATGATCCATATCTCATGACCATAGAGCAGGTTTGGAACATAGACAGACCAATAAATTGAGCGATTTGCCTTACAGCTCAGCACATTTTGTCACAATGGGTGTGTCTTTATAGAACCTGAATTGTGTTTTACAAAAAAAAAAAGGCAACTAAAGCAGCTACACTGCAAAAACTGTCCCTCTTACCCAGTTTTAAAATCTTATATCCAGCCAAAAAGTCTTTTTGATCTTGTTTTGAGACTGATTTACTAAACAAGAATTGATTGAGTAAGAATGATAATGTTGTTTTCAGAATGTGTAAGATTATTTGTCTTGTTAGTCTGAAAATTTGACTCAAATTAAAGTCAAAATTTTCTGCCAATGGAGTAAAAAAAAATACTTGGTAAGATTCTTGAAAATTGATTTGACTCATTTTTTTATTATTTCAAGAATCTTACCAAGTAAATTTTTTTACTCCATTGGCAGAAATTTTTGACTTAATTTTAGTCAAATTTTCAGACTAACAAGACAAATAATCTTACACATTCTGAAAACAAGAATATTATTCTTACACAATCAGTTGATTAGTAAATCAGTCTCAAAACAAGAACAAAAAGACATTTTGGCAGGATATAAGATTTTAAAACTTGGTTAGGTGGACATTTTTGCAGTGTAAAGCATGGTCTCACCTGAGCACAGAACACATGCACACTGTTTTTCTGTTCATAGGTTGCCATACTTAGAGAATGTATTTTTTAAAATAATTTCTTTGTGACTTCCTTCAGCTCTTGTAAAATATGGCTTAAGTTATTTTTAAGTTATTTTTTAGATGCAGACAGAATGTACTGATTGGCAATGGTCATCATAGGCTTTCCTGATACTCTTCGGGTATTGATTTTTTGATGAAGCACCACCTGAAGGTCAGCCTCAACTAAATGTGGTTTAACTGGCTGTGACCTTCACAGTTTTCACAGACTCCCTAACTGCGTTCACAATTCTTTGCATTTCACATGTTGAAAGACCAAGATTTTTCACCATGTTTCACTAAGAAAAAATAAAATAAAATAAACTTCCAAACTCCATCCGAGTATTAGTCCGTTGGTGATGGAAATAGACCATATCCTTTCTTATACATCTGATGACTAAAAGATAATCTGGTAATGATGTTCTGTCAAATATACTGTATATTACTACTCAGTTCACCAGGAATTAGGTAAACCTTTGCTGATCAGATAAACTGATAGCACCATTGGCATATTTGATTTATATCAGTGGTGCCAGATCCTGGTCCTCCAGGGCCAATATCTTAGAAACTGTATTTCTCTGCTTTGAAAGCCCAGGTTTGAATGGACACATGATTAATAGCCTTCTGAAGAACTTGAAGAGCAGGTAAACCACTAAAGCATGCACAATAGTGGTCCAYRAGGACCAGGATTGGGCACCAATGGTCAATGCTTAGCACCCATGTGTTAGATAAACTATTAACATCCATCTTTACCCCTTTCTATGTTTCTATATTGTGGGGGTTGCTTGTGCCAATGCCCAGCAGTCATCATACACAAGCACAGTGAGAGTGAGAGTGTGCATGCTTGTTTGTTTCACCTGTCTCTATGTGGTCATTGGAATGGATCTGAACCCTGTCCAGGGTGTATACCCTGCCTCTCACACAGTGACGGCTGAAAATAGGCAGCTTCGTGTGATTCCGAAATGAAGAAGTAAAGAAAGTGAATGGTAGAATAGATGATTAAACCTGAAAATAGGTCAAATCTCCTTCAAATTATTATTTTAGGCATTTTAGCCCATTCATTAGATTGAATGATGAAACATTTTCATCACATATTCAACTGAGTTGTTCAGAAAACATCAGAGCCGCAGCATCAAATGTCCAGGGCCGATAARCCAATGATGTAACAGATGCTCTTACCTCACAGGTTCAAGCAAACAGAGCAGGTAAGAAGATAATGAGAGCAGAAAGAGAGCTGACTTCTGATAGGTCAAAGAGAGTAATCACATGAGGCAGTTAGCAACAGCATCTATGCAGCTGTACAAACACAGGAACAAATTAAACCAAGCATGTTCTTTTTGCGTCCATAAATGCACTATAATTAAGCTTGGTCGCTCTTAACTGACTAGTGTGTGTATGTATGTATATATATATATATA
>NW_013952575.1:295007-301084 GCF_001266775.1 Austrofundulus limnaeus | reverse complement strand
GTTTATGAGCTTTAACTTCACTCTTTTACATACAGTATTTAGATTTTAAATTTATTTACTTTTTATTTATTTCATTAAAAAACAAAAACAAACTATACACAATAAATAAATAAATAAATAAATACATAAATAAAATGAAAGATTAAAAGTTAAGATTACTGTGTGATTATACACCCACACACACACACACACACACACACACACACACACACACACACACACACACACACACACAATAACTAAATAAATAAATGCATAAATAACTAATACATAACTAATTCGCCTTTAAACAAATAATTAGGTTTTCAACTTTTTTTTCATTTTTTTTTGTGGAGGAACACATCTTACCTTCTGCTTCCTGCTCTGTGTCCTGCCTCCATCACCAACAAGCCGACAACCGTAAGATCAACCAGTCACGTTAAGGCTACAGACACTGCCAGCCACGTCCTGCCTCTAAAAGCAAGCAAAAAAAATACCACTTATATATTTTTTAATTGCATTTTTTACCGCGCACACCAAGTGCCCACGCGCTGCTTTTATTTATAATTTAAACATACCCTCCTTTTTTTTTTTTTTCCCCCGTAGAGAACATCCTCAGATTTGAGGAGGAGGAGAGAAAATGTCTCCGACCGCGCAGGAGGAGAGGAGGAGGTCTGGCGTTCAGCTGGGGAGCGCTGCGCTGCTGCTGCTGCTGCTCTCACTCTCTGGTAAGGCACAGAACAGGTGAACGGATCAATATGCTGACACATTACTAGGCGGATCAAATGTATAGGATCAGTTAAAAAAAAACATCTTAGTTCGTGTGTCAGGGAGAGAGAGAATCAAGGAGGAGGCAGCTGAGGTGTGACAAGAGATGATGTCGGGGAATAWATATTGACCAGGCCTCTCATTAGGAGGGGATTGTTTTGGCTTTTCTTCCAGCTGGTCTKCTCTGGGTTTAGCCTCTTAAAACACTAAGTGTATTCAGGTGGTGTGCAGCTTCTATTAAATAAATATGGACTAAAGAAGGCTGTGTTAACCACCCTCCTAGGAATTAGTGATGGGGATAGAAATCGGCTATACATGTTATATAACCCTTTTAGCACTCTCTGCTCATCAGTGTGAAATTCTATAAAACACAAGAACTCATGAAATTTAGTAAAACGACTGGAAACACACGTGCTGGAGATTGATCCTTGAAAATACTGCACACCAAACCTGATTAAGTGTTTACACAGCATTGATCATGTTTGATTGGATTATCAAGACAGAAACAGCAAAAATAAAGTGGCATTTGAACAACCAGGTCTACAAATGAGCACTTATTTTCTGTTTAGACACATTAGTTCTTCAGTGGAAATTTCAAACCTTGCCTTTGTTTGTTGCCATGTTGTGAGGGACGTCTGACCCATGGTGAACAAAGTATACCCAGTTTCATTTCTTCAGTCAAAAAGCTACTTTTACATTTATTGGAGTAATCTCCAATAAATGTAAAAGTAGCGCTGCCAAATTAATACTTAAGTATGTGCTTTCAAAAATACTCAAGTACTGACAGTGCTTAAGTATTTGAAAAATGTACTGAAAGATTATTTATTTATTTATTTATTTATTTTTTATTTATTTAAGAAAAGTACTGAAAGTTCAAAAAAATCTTGTCAGGGTATACGACACAAAAACATAAAGCAGTTAATAAAAAAAATCTCACCATTAGTTGATAGTATTAAGTCCGTATTCTGAGCCTTTTGTCCAGTAATAATTCTTTGTAGACTGAAGACAATCTCAGACAACAGCCATTCTGTCCACGTTTGCATGGTTAAGGGTCTCCATGAGCCTCGGTGCATCAGTGTCAGCCTCCTTAGTTTCCTTAGAGACCATGTGTGCTAACAATATCAGGGAAATGGCAGTGTTCAGAAAGTCCTAAGTCATTCTGAATACGATGAGYTGACATAAAAATTTCCTAACACGGGGCACTGAGATTCCTTTTTTTCGAAAATGCAGAGCCAAACCCAGTAATTTAGCTACGTATGTTAAGTCTTCCTGTGAAATCCAAACCACAAGCAGATGAAAGATCCAACCACTGCTTTTCTTCAGAAACACATCACTTATTTATGTATGTATCATCTCTGAACACTCCCTAACTTCCATTGAGCTGTTTCCTCCACTTTAGAAACCTAAACACAATAGTCCATGGGCTACGAAGATCACTGCAAAGATTTTTTTTTAATTTAAAAGTCAGAGTTGGTTCATATCTGAAGAGGTAAACTACTGGGCTAGCTGCAAAAACCCAATCTTTTTTATGTTTTAATTCAGATTTTGGRAGATCTATGCAAAACTGGTTGATAGATCTGATCATTTTTTACAAATGTGTACTGTAAATGTTGAGATCACTTCAGCATGATGGGGCAAGACCATTTAGAACTTCAAAAGCAAGAAATAAAATCTTAAAATCAATCAATTGTGGGTGGGGTTATCAGGCCAAGCAGTAAAYGGGATGTGGGATGAATCATGCAAGGAGTGATTGTTCAGTGATTCGGCCAACAAATGTGCAGGGGACAATGGATGTATGCATAAGCTTAAACATCCCAGTTCGGATTCCAAATCTAAGATCTTTGGGACACAYCATGTCTCTGTAGAAACAATCAGTATTTGAGACTGCATTTAATTTTGGATTGGKAAAGAAAATAGCCTGGATTTGTAAACCACAAAAATGTCCCTGTTTCTATTAAATTGCTAAATTATTATAATGAATCAGATTTGGGTACACATATGAACACTCACTGTAGTAAAATATTAAACCTAGTACAGGTGACTTTTAATTGTAAACAATATAAGTTCTTTTTTGTTCCACTTGTGTTTTGAATGTCCTGTTTCATCAAACATAGTTGATTAGTCCTTTTGACTTTTAAACATATATACTAAATAAACACTAAGTTATTCTAATATCCTATCTTAGACTGAGTGTATCTGTGTCACAGTCTTAAAGATTGCAGTTTTCCACCACTTCAGCTTCACTCAGTATCTGCAATGGTGCAGCCTCTGCAGTGAACCACTAGAGGGCAGCAGCACAATGCGATAAGGAGCCTCAAAATGCACTGACATGAGCTTCTAAAAAGATAAAATCTCACTTTAAATATTGTGCTTTGTTCAGAAAGAATCGACTGCCGCTGCTAAGAGAAAACTGTATGACAGTACTGCATTGTGGATGGCTAAAACGGGGGCAGGTGTTGAGAAAAGGATATTCCATGTGCAAACGCCTATTTAGAAAACAAACAAACAAAATAAAGCTGTCAGAATTTGAACCAGAACTTAAAAAAAAAAAAAAAACTTTGTCACAGATTGTAACATGAAATTGTATTTGGTCCATTAATGAGGCTCAGACACATTAAAACACAAATGTAAAAACCTCAGCCCCTCACATGAATCATGTTCTCAAAATACTTAAAAACCTACTTTCTCATATAACCATTTGCACGACTATAACTGTTTTCTTTTTTTTTAAAGGCTGATTGTTGTGCGGCTAAAAGAGTATTTATAATATTCTTATTTATTTACTTTCTTAGCCAAGGGTACTCTAAAACTTTACCTGTTTTCTCTAGCTCTTTGGCTCATTAAATCTAATAATCACACTGAAAGTTGTCCTAGACACAATGCACCTTTTAACACTCATGTGTGCCATGTTCACACATTTTACATGAATAAATATTTTTTTTTTTGGTTATTCAAGATAATTTGCTCAATGTAATGTAATTTTTTTGACGACACCCTCATATAAATAAATATAATCATAAATARGAAGGGAAGCCTCAAGTAGCGTAGATTTGGGGAAACAATGAAAAAATAAAAAAAGCTTGATGCAGAAATTTWCAGTTTAAATCATTGTTTAAATCTTCCTGTGTTGAGAAAAGCAGATGAAGTTGCATGATGTGTTTTTATTTCTGCATTCTGTGGCTGAATTGTATCTATAATACTGAGAGGCAAGAATAACRCAACATACAGGCCAACAGGAAAGTATCAGTCAGCAACTTCAGCGCACTCATTAATGAACCCTGTGAGTGCTGTTTGACATTTCAGAATCTGTTCATCCACAAAAGGTCTTTTAAAACAGCCTGGCTTTCCGACTCTGGCAGACGTGGATGTCAATAATTTATAAGAAATGGAGAGGACATGAGGACACAAAACAAAAATGATTTTTTAAACTATTTTACTTATAACACTGGTCAGTTCAGGTCAGTTTACTAAAACTCTGTCCATTTATGTGGCTCTGTGTGGTTTTATTTGTTTTGTTGTCTTGTTTGTGTAATGTTATTTAGATCAGTGTTGCAATAACATGTTTTTTTTTTTTAATTTGGCTGGATTTTGAGGTTTTGAACCTTAGCAGAGTTAAGCTCATAGAATCAGCTAATCTTTTTATACATCTAAAATTTCTGCCCCACCTCACACACAGAAAAAAAAATCCTCAACTGTCTTTTTTTTAAGTAGGAAGCTGTATTGACTGCTGCGTTATGACTAACATCGGGAAAAAAACTTATCCAAAGAAGAGTGCACCAGAGACACTAACAGTCTGAAACATGACTAAAGCAAGAGTGAAGAATTAAGGCAGCATCTTATATTTCCTATTACCATGTGACAGTTTGCTTGGTATATTGTTGTGACACCTGCAAATACAAATTTAGTCGAAGTGGTGGCTTTGCTGGGGTTTACACCAAAGTTCTTAATGAATCAATGGTCAATCTAGATTTGGGTAGTCTTTAAAAAACACAACAGGGGTAAAATGAAATGGAGAGCATGCATAAGTTCAAACTTTCTATATTTGAGGTCCACCAGCCTCCTCAGCACAAACCAATTGTAACCAATGCTGTCACAAAATTCAATCAATACAACTGTCTACACTGCATTATATAGTATCTACAATGAAAGCACCAAAGATACAAAAGACAAAAAAACCCACTGTGGGTCAAACCACKAACCGAAGAAGACAAACATGGCCGCTTGTTTTGTTGTTTGTTTCAACATTTGAATAATTTATCACTCAGAGACTACAAAACTGGGTTCAGTTCCTGTTGAGAAATCACTTAAACCTTGTTTGCTTCCTCCTGTCTTTTAAACAAACAGTTAACAAATCAGCGCATCATGACCACCTACGGTTCAAGTGAAAACTGTAGACTGTTGAGATGAATGCTGTGGTGCAGCTGAACTATGAACATCAGCATGCACATATGATTGCCTATACTGAAGCAGAAAAGCAGGAACAACTATGTTTCTGGCTTAAGTAACCCCATCTTTCATAAGTGAAAGATGTTTTTTTTTTTTTTTTCATGAGTGAAAGACTCCCACAGCAAAAAAAATGTCTCAGTGTCTAATCTTGGTTTGCCCATGGTTTTCTGTGTGGTGTTTGCATGTTTTTTCCTAGCGTATGTTGGTTTATTCGAGGTACTATGGTTTCATCTAACAATCAAAAGGTAGTTTATWTTAGATTAAGTGATAATTTTTAGATGATGGATCTCCGTGGTTGCTTGTCTTGACCATGTAACAAATTGGCAGCCTATTGGTACCCTAAACGAGGGGTTCTCAAAGTTTTTTTTTTCTTAAATTCCCTGCAGCTGTCTGAGATCCCCCTAGCAGCCTCTGGTAGTCCCCACTTTGAAAAACACTTCCCTAACCTTTTGCCTGTTGACTGTTTGGATAGACACTTATTTTCCTCCAATCTTTGCTTTCAATTTTTTTTTCTGTATGAAATTTGGTTTTCTTTTACAAGTTTACACAAAAAAAGTTAGCTGTGTGGCATGAGTCATCATTTAGCCTTTCTACATCATTGTTTTGTGGGCTAATTGTTTGATTAAGGCAAAAGTGCTTGAAGCTCTTCTTTAAAAATTAAAACTTTTTGTAGATTTTTTTAAATTATCATTTGCAATTCATTAACCTTTTCAGCCTCTTTTTAATTGGACATTTCATTGACTACATTTGTGTCAGTTTCCTGTGATTTTACAAATTTTTGCCCAAGGAAACACCTAATCAAGTTTTTTTTTTATTTTAATTTTAATTTTTAATTTTTTTAAGTTTTTTTTATAATGCACAATGTATTATACAATGTTTTATAC
>NW_013952575.1:283631-288787 GCF_001266775.1 Austrofundulus limnaeus | reverse complement strand
CTATTTTTGGATGATAAACATTTGTATCAGGTCAACAAAACATGGGCATATAAACAATATTTTTATACTACATTTATCCATTTTAAATGTACTAACTTCACTCCTTTGTAACAACTAGGGAAAAAATGTAATTAATTCAGAAAGTCTTTTCAGGACCCCACCTTGATGTTTCGCGACCCCACTTTGGCTCCCGACCCCAACTTTGGGAAACACTGATCTAGAAGACCCATACTAAATCAGCTCCTGAAGTCTTTAAACACCTGCTTCTTGCCCTGCCACACATAGACAGCTGGTTAGGTCTAACCAGCTGCAAAATCTTTCATACTGACACTAGAGAATTTTGTCCTGGTGGAAATGTTTCAGTGGCAGGAATGYCAAGGTGCAAATCCCGAAGAACGCCTTACATATTGTGATTTTTGCACATGACAGACAAAAAGTCATTTTTGATGTTCCCGTGTAATACAAGTTTTATAAGACAGGGTTGACACTTGTTATTCTTTGAATCTAAAGAGGCTGCGTGGGCACTATTTACCAATGTAATTAGGGTTTTGTGAATTGATCAAATCTAGTTATTATGTAAATACATAGTAGAAGAGCTGTTTCCAGATAACTTTTTTGCCACTTTTAACTTGCTTTATAAGAGAATAGTTCAGATGTAGGGGTGAGGTGATGCAGAGGTGATACAGTTTAAGCACTAGAGCTTCTTGTTGAGAGGTGTGAACGGATGCCAGGGAGGTGGACAAAGATGGGGAGAGGAAAGAGGGAGGGGCAAAGAGAGGATGGAGTCACATGACCGTGCTTCACTGCAGTATTTCATCTGTTAGCAACTCTCTGCATTTCTCTCCCTTTCTCACTATAGCCACAGGACTGCTGAGTCAGCTGGAGTCCATTCCAAACTGTTTCTCATGCTTTATGTGTCTGGACACAACTGATTGTGAGAAAGGCACATATGTCTGTGGTGCCTCGATGTGTCTGAGACAGAAGTGACAGTGACAGAGGCGTTGGCTTAAATGCATCGCTGGGAGCTGTGTGTACTGATAGGTTAGTTTGCAGGGGATGACATTGACATAGTGAAGCTAGAGGGGGTGAGCTAACTGCTGACAATGCAGGCCTTGAGGAAGGGTGTGTGTACACGTCGGTGTGGGAGAGAAAAGTCTGAAGCAGGTGATGTTCTGCACTTTGCTGGACTGTATAGGAAACATTTTAAGGGTGGGAGTAAACTATGTATAAATGTATATTTTAAGTAGGTGTCGATGTGGAAAGTACAAGTGTGTGTGTCCGTGTTTTACTGTGTGTGTGTGTGTGGTGCAGTGATGTAGGCCTGTGGAGTGGTGCAGCAGCAGTGGGAAGGGAGCCAGAAACACTCGACTGCAGAGGAGAGATTGGTGCAGAGTTCCATTACACACACACACACACACCCACACACACATCAGTACTGAGGGAGGATGCAGTCTGAGGTGGGTGAGGGAGAGAGAATGGTAGGGGGTGGGGTGGGGTGTAGCCTAGGCTGAAAGAAAAAAAAGTTTCCAGGACAGAGGAAACCCATGAAACCCTAACATTTATTTACTTTGATTGCCGAGGACATGGTGAGTGGCTTGGAAACGTTTGGCCACAGTGTTAATTAGTTGAAATACTTGACAAACTTAAGATTACCTAACATCTAAAGAACATGATTGCTGTTATTGTAAAAAAAAAAAAAAAAGGCAATGTCTTTCTAATTAACAAAGGATGAAATAACCCAAAGTAAAAGTTTGGTTACACTGCATATAATTTTCATTAACGGTTTATCAATAAATTTCCTAATGCGTATGTTTTGTTTAGGGGGCTGTCATCGATTCTTGGTGCGAGGTTGTAACGTAAAATGTCTTTTCAAGTTATAGTTGGTTCATAACATACAAAATAATGTGAATTCTTGCTTCCCTCTGTACCATAAAAAAATTACAATTGTTTCCTACAATTGAACTTTCGATCAAAGATTTGCCTTGTGTCAGTGGTTTCCAAACTGTTCTATTTTTTTTCCAGGTTGTTCAAGCATGGATGTACTGGTGGCCAGTCAGATTAATGCACTTAATGGAACAACTGTCACAATCTCCTGCACATTTACTTCKTGCTATAAGATTGACCTCACAAAGTTTGGCATGAACTGGACTTACCAGGAAACCCACAACGACACAGAAGAGAAGGTATCTTGGCTGTTATTAATATGACTTAATACACCAAACGATCAGTTCAAAAAACCAAGACAGTTGTAAACCCCTTCTATTTTTTTTTTACATAGTTTATGCATTACAATCGAAAAAGAATGCAGGCACTGCCTTCGAACCGATTTGGGGACAGAGTTGTGTTTTCTGGAAACCTGGAAAAGAATGACTTGTCCATCACCATATCAGATGTTCAGCTGGAGGATGAGGGGATATACCACTGCTATGTGAAAAACCCCCCAGACCGTATCCAAGGAAATGGCATCATTCGGTTCAATGTTGTCACAGAATGTAAGATGTTAGCACTTCTCTCTGCAAATACAAAACAGAATAATCTAAGTTATAGTCTTGTTTTCAAGATTTTTACTTTGTTCTTGTTTGACTTTGAGATATAACCCAAGAACTCAGGAATGATTTCTTTGAATACCATTTTGATTTTGTGAGATGATCTCTGTAAAGAAAACAAATGTGATTTTTTATTTTCTCTGTAATTTGCTAACTTTACAAAAAAAAGATGCAGGACTAAATTTTTAGGACTCTGAACTTGTTGATAAGAGTGACATGTGACTTCCAGAGTTTAAAGTTGTAAATTTGTAATATTTATTATTATTATTATTATTATTATTATTATTATTATTATTATTATTATTATTATTATTATTATTATTATTATTATTATTATTATTATTATTATTATTATTATTGTTATTGTTATTTTTTTAATTTGCATGAGAAATTCAAGTCGACTGAAACTTACTTTTTCTGTGTGCATGAGTAATTTAAAAATGTTGACATATATTTTTTAGCCTTTTTAAGATGTGCTTGTATTTTTACATCATCACAAACAAATTATCGGTTGCAGCAGTATGTATATGTGATTCTGAGATGAGTCAGCTTTTTCTTTTATTGATTACCAGCAAGAGGTTGAACTTGGTCTTTAGTAGTTTTCTTGCTCTCTTATACATTTACATTAACTCAGAAACACATACGAGGCTTGCTCAGCAGCACTTTCCTTTCCTTTCCTTCCTCTCTGTTTAATCAAGCCCAGCAGAGCTTTTAGCCAGCACTGCACTTGTCTCCATGCTTTGTCTACAATATAATTAACCCTCTCCTCTCCGCTATTCAGTACCCCCTCCGAGAGATTCAACCATTGCTGTTGCGATCGGGGCATCAGTGGGTGGAGCGTTGGCCTTACTCATCCTCTCCATGGTGGTGGTGAAATGTCTTCGCCGACACCGGAAACAAGAACTGATTTCAGAGGAAAAGATGGAGGAGGAGGGGAAACTGGAGCCTGAAGCTGTTGCAGAGGAGGGAACTAAGTAAGAAATCTCTGCGTAAAACTCTAAATGTTCACCTAAACTAAGCTAAACTAGCTCCAGTATCGAAAGAGAGCTAACAGAAGGCAAATTTTGTTTGATTTGCAGTGGTTTTATATTTGTATGCAGCATCTGTCCTGGAATCTGCAAATCTGCAAACAGCAAATCCAAATAGCATTTTTATCATTCAATCCCATACTGACTATTTTAACACTGACTGTAACTTGAGAAACTGCATTTTCTGCAAAAAAAATGCATTGTTAATGTGCTGAATGTTGTGATACATAAATGACTAAAGTATCACTAAAGTATGCAGAAGTAGTTAGACTGCAAAAACAGAACAGAATCAAAACAGGAAAACAATAGTATAAAAACTGCATTCTTACAATTAGCTCTTTAAGCCAGAGTTAATAATCTACTTGCAATGTAATTGTAATAGTAATTGTAATTTTCGTTGTCATGGCTGAGCATTGACATACAGCTCTCAAACTACATGTTCTTTTGCACATTTCAGTCGAACAACAGGTCAACTAATTTTACTGAAATAAGGACATTGTTTTCATGAATCCCCAGAAAACAAACTTTGTAAGAATTGACAATCAGAATAACAAAGCCTCATGTATTTAAACACAATATTTTGTAAATCTAGAATACAGATCATGGCACTGACAGTTTTGTTTGCGTTAGTACATAACTAGTATATTGTCCTTAAGAATTAATTTAAAAATYRTTTTGTTTTGTTCTGTTCAATGGTATTTCACATTTTTTAATGAAATCTCATTTACATGTGCAGGTTTACAGCTGCAATAAAAAAAGTGCAGAAGCCATTTACCTTACACAATTTTAAACCTAACTTGTTACTTTGCTATGTTTTTATTTTTTCCTTCTTCTTCTTTCTTTTAGACTTCCATAGTGGTTATTTGAACCAGTGTCTATGGAGCTACCATTTATATCACCTCACATGGTAAACAACTTTGTCTGTTTATTATAATAGTTCATTCTGTGTTGCAGAAGCTTTCTTTCAGGTTTCTAAAGTGAATTTGAAGCTGACATTTTGAAATGTASCTTCATAACAAATGTGTAAAAGGGTTGTTCTAACTAACTCATTTGAAGGTAATAACAATTTAGTAAAATGCTGAAATCCAGCGCCTGCAAATTATACATCAGTTATGAATACAGCAAATAGCAAACGTTCTGCCATGAGCTTGTACGCAGCATCAGTTGTTGGAGTCAGTGCAAAGACAAGAGGTTGTCCTCTTTTTAATGCAAATTCGGCAATGACAACAAAGTTTTGAATGTCTTGCTTAGTATAAATCAAGCTGTTGTCTTGGTGTTCACTTTCCTTTTTTTTCCCTGCCTTGTTTAATCATTAACCATACAGTAAGTAGAACATTTAAATAAAAAAAAGTTCAACTATTTATTAAAAACACTATTTACTTATTGTCACTACACATTTAAATATTTGTAGTGAAAATAATGAAGTTTTTCATTTTCTCTTCTCTTTCAGACATCTGCAACCAATACCTGGAGGGACTGTAGTAGCCACTGCTTGATTCATTGCCTACAAATATCTATTATTTCATTTAGATTCAAATGTTTGCATGTGTGTTTGGGGACTGTGTGTGTGTGTGTGTGTGTG
>NW_013952575.1:275012-281013 GCF_001266775.1 Austrofundulus limnaeus | reverse complement strand
GTGTGTGTGTGTGTGTGTGTGTGTGTGTGTGTAGGTGTGTGTGTAAGTGTGTAAATGTTTTTTTTTCTACCTGGTGGGGACAATTTTTAACCATCTTCCTGATACACACAGCATGGTGAGAACCTATGGGAACAAAAGCCCAGTCCCCACTGGGGGACATGCCATTGGTGGGTCAGGGGTTAGGGTTAAGACCAAGGTGTGAATTGAGTTTAGGCTTGGTTCAGGGTCAGGTATGTACCTGTGAGGTTAAGTTTAGGGTAAATGGTCAGGGTTTGGCTATAGAAATGACTGGTAAATGAATGGAAGTCAATGCAAAGTCCCCATGAGGATAGAAGAACAAACATGTGTGTGTAGAGTGTCTTGTATTTAGGAGTACTGATTGCATTGATCTATATATTATGTGTTTCCTCATGAAAGAAGCCAGGGACTTGTCATTCTAAATTGGGATTGTTTTACTTATGGTCCATATCACAAACAAGAAAWGTCTTTCTAATGAATGTTGTTTTCAGAGCTCACTCACAAGTTAGGGCTCGAGTATAACTTAACAATATGATTCCACTAAACTATTGATTCACCTTTAACAGCAACAAATAAAGTAGCATTGTTTGCCTGTGCTGTATTCACAAGATGTGATTTCAAATGTGTACTAAAACTATGAAGAGAACATTATTCATCGCTTCCTTTCAGATATGTATCAGTGCAGTAGGCAAACTTTGTGTAAGCAAAGATTATCAGGGCAATTGACTACCTGATTTAAATTTTTACAAAAATGTTTACAGTATATTTATTATATTTCTACTTTGCTTTAAAGCCATTTCTAGTGACTTCTCAAAGCCAATCGTTACAAGAACAGCACTTAGCAACTCAGCCAAATGATGTTTACATGTGTCAGTAATGTCTATGTGGGGTTCAGCCAGACAATATTCTTAAACATTCCTAACAATTGTTCAAGTTTTGGGAAATCAGCCCATTCAGTCAATCTCATTTTTTAACAGGTGTGATTTGTCAAAATGGGAAAAAGTACAAAAGCAGCTAAACACAGTTATAGTGGCTTCACTTGTTTCAACAAATAATTACTATCCTCTCATTTTTTTTCTTTCTTTATTTGAGTGCCCTGTTTTTTATAGTACACATGTGCTGCATTGCCTGAAGTGGAAGGCACATTTTTCACTTTATTCGCTTTTATTTAAAGACAAATAGCGATTTAGTAAAGAAACACCACTTTAAATATGTGCAGCTCCAAAACAGTCACATACTGTATATTGTAATAATAAAAAAAAAACTGTCAATGGGGGCATTTCCTTCTCAGTTTTGCCATACATGACGTATCAATTTCGATTAGGGAGTATATGCTGTTAAGATTAAATTAATTATTGATAACTACATTAATTTTTTTTTCTGTCAAATACATATCAAAGTCGAAAGGTCTTAACTTTTGTTGATCTTCACAAGAACATTAAAAAAGCTGTCAAAACAAACACATCGGAGAAAAAAAATAGATTTATCAATTAAAATAAGAGCTTATTACCTGCCAAAAGCAAAGCTTTTAGAAATAAAACCAAATGACCAACTACAAAATGTTTACAATCACAAACACACTGAAAGGAGCACACAATACATAACTAATTTCATTATCCATTAAGTGGAATAACCCACTAATCCTGATAAAATTAGTTGTTTTGGCAGCTGAAGCATGCACATTTTATTACACTGCCAATGGATGCACGTTACATGTTACATATCAAAAAGAAATATCACAAGTTTGAAGAATAAATCATAAGAATGCTGTTATTTACATAAAACAGCAATGGCAATGTGAGTTGGAGCATGTTAATCCTTTTACCTTCCATAAGAGTGGTGCAATCTATCAGACAGTAATCCATGTATTTAATTATTTAATTTTATTACACTGATTTAGCAACACAAACAGTTTATAGTGTCACTTATTTAATAGCACTTTGATGTGTTTGCTTTTCCTCCTGTATTCTGCKAATTACCAAACCATCCATCTTTTATAACATAGCAAAGTAATAAATTCAAGATCTATATTGTTTAACTTTGAGTTGGAGTTCAAACAGAAGTGTATTTTTAGTAACTCTACAAATAATTAAAGGTAATTGTGCGACACTGTACATGTGGTGTGTGTGTGTRTATATATATAAACAAAGAATTATTAGAAATAACAGTAAACTTTAAAAATATGTTATATATTTGACTCAAATAATGCTATTACCTCAACAATGGTTTGAGGATATTGATTTGCACATTAAGACACCTAATCTGTAATAAGAATATTATAGCTTTTGGCCATCTTAATTGGGTTTTATTACAATCATCCTTTTAGGAACACTGTTAGGAAAAATAATCCTTCAGTCGTTAAGTCATAAAAGCCCTAATTCTGTCAAATTTCATGGGACACTGTGTTCTCTGTGTAATCATGCATGTTTACTTTGCAGGGTGTCTAGACCCTAAGGTGATGGCAGATCAACATTTGGGCCAAAGGACTGGCAACTAAGTGAACATCTAAAGAACAGAGCAAACCAAAAGAATGTAAAAATAATAATAATAACAATATTAAAATAAACAGCATCAAGCATTTTGGCTAAAAAGATTTCTCTGTGGATTATGGCTTCTTACATTCAGCTATGAATTTGCCTTGAATAGTTGCTCTTGCATCACTTTAAAGGTTAGTTTATACCTAACTAATGCTTGCACTGTGCTGATTTTGAACACCAAGAGATCATTACATTATGTATTTTAAATAAAGATCTAGAAAAAAAGTAAAATTGTTGTCATTTTTGTGATCTACACATTATTCAGAGCATTCTAATGCTATTAATTGTTGAGTGGACCTCGAGGCAGTGCCAGCTGACACTCAGCAACAGCAGATTCAGGAAGACTGTTTTAAATGTCTTTTTTTAATGTGTGTCTTATTTTATTTGCACTTCAGGAGAAATAAAGAACTGGRCAAACAAATAAATTTACCTAACAGATGCCACACAAAACAACACCAAAAATGTCACTTTGCCAGCCACCTCATTGAACCCCCATATTTCTAAATTCTTTCTGTGTTACATCCACTGAGACCRTTCAATTTAATGTACCCTGGCGCATCGTAAAGCACCCTCTATGCACTATGCTACATCACATACAATGCATCGTAAATCTTTGGGGATCAGCAGTTTCAATAGCTCCAAAGAATGTGCGCCTGCTCTATCATTATGACAACTGCTGCGTATGTGAGCACAAATCCCAGAAAGCCAAGCTGTGCTAAGATTTCATCGGGGAGAAGAACTTGGTGCTTCCTTTACTGGAAATCAGTTGCTTGTGACTTTGTAAATGTGCAGCATACGGCATTAGATTTACAGCCATGCAAAAGCATTTTATGTATGAACAAAAGTCTACATGTTAGTGATAAATACAACCCAGAAAAACTACTGGGAGGAAGTCTGTTTTAAGTTTAAATGCTTCTTCAAATCATAATGTTTGTCATCAACAAACCGGGAATTTGCTTGATTTTTTTGTAGTTCTTTCTTTATAGCAAATTGAATATAAATGTAATGAAAAAGATGGGTCAATTTACTTTAAATTTCTACCTGTATGTGCAGAGCATTTGCCTTTAAGCATATCTTGATTTAGATACTGAAGAAATAATGATGAAATATTTACAAGCTGAACATTTCCCTCTTCTACTGTTTTAAACAAATGTCAAGTTAAAGGTTAGGTTTAGTGGCGTACAATGTACCAGTCACATGTTTAAAATCACCTTCTCTTTCAAAATCAATAAACTGGTGAATCAAAATTCTAGTAGGTGTAATGCTGTAAATTGCAACCACCTAAAAACTCACTTTCTCATCTTAATTTTTTTCCCTTTAATTTGGTTATAGTGGCCGACCATGTCTAGTGCTGAATTCAGTTTTAAAATAGTTATACAAAAATAATTCAAACAACTGGTTTGTCCTGCAGTCAGAGAGCTTTCATAAATCRTGTTCCTTAAAATCTTTCTTCCACTGATTTTGATCCTCTGTCTATTGTGTTCTAAGTTTCTACAAAGGGCATGGAGACAGTTTACACTCCTTGATGAAAAAAGTTACACACAAATGGAGTGGAGTGGTTGTGATGGACTTGCGACGTGTCCAGTGTGTAACCCGCACTGTGACTATATGGACACCAGTGACCCCCATGACCCTGAAAGGAAGAAGCGGGTTTAGATAATGGATGGATGGATGGATGGATGGATGGATGGATGGATGGATGGATGGATGGATGGATGGATGGATGGGAAATGGAGTGGTAGAAATTAAACGACACAGCAAATGTGCAAAGGTCAATTGACTGTAATTCACTTATTACAGTATCAGATCAAACGACTGTAACTCTGGCCATAACAGTGAACTGCTGGTCCCACAATAGCAGAATGGGACACCCCTCAATCCTGAACAGCAGCAATTTCAGTGTAGTTTTATGTGGCGTGTCAGCCTACAGTTGTTGGAACTGACCCTATAGATCCAGCAGATCAGCGCTGGGYAGAATGTGTTTATCTGAAACATGAGAAAGGATGAAAGAGGAAGGGGATATGGCAGGCCACAGGAGATGGATGTTGTCTTTTTGAAAGACTGTACCAGTATGATGTATCAGCAGTTAAGACATGCAAACGCTGATGTCAGTGATCCAGCACTCCACAATCAGGAACCTTGAATCACAACGAATCACCACCAGAGGAAACCTGAAGCCAATTCTGTGGAATCTCTACATAATTTTGCAGGATTTACTTCTACTACATGCACACACAATGGGCATGTGTTGTAAAATTAAACCATGATTTCTCACTCAGTGTGATAGAATGTGATACAATGCCACTTGTCATTGGTTCATGCCTTTCAGTACCGATCCAAAAACAGCCATCTCTGCTCTAATGTTAAAAACAGCCTACTCATAGGACAGTGAACCTATAGTTCAGCTAATGCAAGATGGTGCAGAGTATACATTTTCTGTCTGGATGGCAGACACAGATATAGTGGTTTTTCTGTATTTTATTTATTAATTTATTTATTTTCACAAAAAAAAAATCCTGTTTTTGTGTTGTCAGTCTTGGTTGCTTGGAACTTTTGCAACATGTGTGTGTGTGCCTTCACAGAACCATTGGTTGCCAGCATCTGTACACACCATGAGCTGTGTATTGTGGAAAGACTGTGTGAAAAAAGTAATTGCCATTTATTGCAACTACATGAATGCAGATGTTGCTGCCAAGGGTGACAAAACCAGTTATAAAGTTTATGCAGTTTTTTTTTCATGAGACCCTGTTGGCTGTATATATTTACTCAGGTTATCTCTGTATGGTATTTTTTGACAATCTGAAATGTGTAAGGGTGGGGAGGACATAACAAACTGAATGAATGAAGGATTTTCCCAGCTATGCATTGTACGTACATTCTAATATTTGTTAGACTCAACAGAGAACCCATGAGTTCAAACAGTYACTCAAAACATAGAAATTGGGCCAGAGGGCCAGAGAACAAAATTTATTCTTCATTATATTGCCACAAAAAATAAATAATTAAATAAATAAAAGACTGGGGTCAATGTATGATACTCGAATAAAAACCTTACACATCTGATAAAATTCTAGACAACTACAAATTACTGATATGAAAGCATCTTATCYATCTAAATTCTGCTGCATGAACCAACAACACAGGTGCAGTGGAAAAATAGGCCAGAGCACAAAAATAAGTATGGTGCTTGAACACAATGTTCAACAATGAAAAGAAAAAACAAAATAAATTAACAYGTTTTTAAATTGTTCAAAAAGTAAAGAAGATGAATTAAATGATGTTTCGGAAAATAATGCTTAATTTTGAGTGTTACAAACGTGCAATAAAAGATAATGCAGATAAAGCAAAAAATAAAATTGTGTGGGGGTAGTGTAAGTGTATTTGTGTGTCCTAGTTCAACACACACACACACACACACACACACACACACACACACACACACACAC
>NW_013952575.1:271542-274497 GCF_001266775.1 Austrofundulus limnaeus | reverse complement strand
CACACACACACACACACACACACACACACACACACACACACACACACACACACACATCATTTTGCCAAAGCAAATAGACATTTTAAAGTACTACACCCTGTTGGAACTCAAGCATCATATAAGTCTGCATAAGCAGAAATCCAATAAGAAATGTCCAGTTGTGTAGTCTGAACACTTTCCCACACATATCTACACAGAGTCTGATACTCAGCAACTCTAACTTCCTCTTAAACTTTATGTGTGTGAATCATTACATACTGCAGACCAGCTCCATATTTCAGTCAGGACTCACCTTGACATGCTTGCTGTTCCCCACCAACAGATAGATGGACAGACAAAAACAGAAAAAAAGTACACAAGACGGTGATGACAAAACACAAACGAAAAGGAGGAACAGTAGGACAGCAATCACTTAAAAAAGGAAAAAAAGTCAAGGCATTTTTGCAACATTTGAAAAACAACTCAAAAGGAAGACAAAAAAGTGCTGTGAAACAAATGAAGACAAACCAGACTGGGTAAGGAAAAAGAGGAAGGCCAGATGAAAACCAAAGGTAGCGAGAGGCCCAGCCCACTTGTCCTCCTCCTCTCGGATGCGTTCTGAAATCTGCTCACTCACCAGCTGGCGCAGAGAGAAAGGCAGAGTTAAAAGGAGGGAGGGGGTGATGAAGGTTGAAGTGTGGGGTGATATGAAGGTTAATCAAGGAGGTTAAGTAACGAGTGATGAAATGATGGAGGGATGGGGGGGAGATGGGGAAAGGGACCGCAATTCTCTGAGTAAGCAGCTGTGTTTGGACCAGCCCTTCTCTGTTTCATCACTGCAGCATTTCGCTGCCTCGGCCGACCCAGAAACAGATTCTCCCACTACCTACCTCTCTCTGACTCTCAGCTCACCTCCCTCTTTTGCCTCCTGTTATCTCTCCCCCACCCTACCATCTCTCATGCTGTTCTGTCCACCCTTTCCTTCCCTTCTTTTTTTTTGAATGTGCTCATTCTGTCTTTCCTCTCCCTGAACTCCTCTTTCGTTTCACCGGTAGCCTTCACTCCTGATCCCCAAATGATCTCTTCTCATCAGTTTAACATCCTTCTACACACAGACTCCAAGGTCACCCTGTCCACAAACAGGGGTGTCAGCGGACCTATACAGTAAMACATGTTCAGATATCGTGAGGTGCATGCATCACATCCTCTTTCTATCCATGTGAAGAATGTGCTACGTACAATAATGTGTTTATTCCCAGCAAGTTTGCCCCATATACGTCTTACCTCTGCAAGGTACGTTATGTTTCTTGYCATCTAACTTGACTCACACACTGTTAAACTTTAAAAGGATATCACATTCCAAGAAATAAATACTTTACAAAATGTGGATGTTTGAAAAGGTAGTTAATAGGGGTTGCAACAATACATGTACCTGTATCGAACCATATCGAACAGTGCTGTATCGAACAATACAGATTTTAAAGATTTACTTTATCAACTTGTCTTCCAAAGATGCTCTGTGTTAAAGGATCAGTGGATCTGTGTTCGACTACTTCACCTAGGCTGCATTTTTGAGCACAGGTCCACTGAGAAACTTGCTGTTTCAGCAACATTTAATTAAAAAACTGTACTTTTGAGGTTAAACAAATGTTCATAATTAATATAAATAAATTACAAGTCAAAAGGCCTTTTAACTTGTTAAAAGGGGCATGGATATTTCTCTTTTTGTATCGAAAAAATATCGAACCGTGAGACTAAAGTATCGAACTGAACCGTGAATTTCCTGTATTGTTGCACCCCTAGTAGTTAAGTTCATCATTCTATAAAAAAAATATTCAAAAATGCAGAAAAACGTTGCTTGTTAGAGGTAGGAAGTAACAGCAATAATACAGAGTCACTGCAAAATGTAAGTTTTTTTAAAGCAGCTGAGACATTTTTGAAGAGTATTTCTTTGAAATTGTTATGAACAATTAATACCATCCCTGTAAAAAGCTCTTTGACTGACCTCAGATTGAAAAAAAAAAAACTCTAACCATCTGATTGACGAGCTAAGTGGGGCCAAGACCAAAGTAGATTTCTGCTAYATTAAATCTCAAATTATTTTATTTTATTTTATTTTGATTCATGTGAGCAGTACTTCATACACCTTTACAGCACTGTCCATTTTGCAAACATGTATATTTACTTATGCACAAATCGCACCTGCAGCACTTCTAGAATGGGCATATCTAGGCAAAAATCATGTTCCTGCAGGAGAACACGTTGATCTCGATAACACGGTATTAGGAGGATACAACTTCCAATGAACAACAACAAATGACAAATTTCACTGTTTATAAGAAACAAAACTGAGCCCAAATTTGTGCCAGTATGTGCAAAACAAATACTTGTACTGATTTTACTTAATATGAAATAAATAAGTAGAATCCAAGAGCTGCAAAACTAATTAATTTGATTAACTGATCCTTAATAAGTCTGAGCAACTCATTACCAGCTAATGTTGTAGCAGTTTGGTCTGTAACATTCTGTTGTATAAAGTCAGAACATAATGCAGTTCGGTTTTATTCAGTCATTTGTAATTTTTTTCTTGTTGATTATTTGTTTTATTTTTATATTTATTTCATGGGCTAAAACCCGAGCCAGAGCTTGCTTAGCACCAGACCTTTTTTTTTTTTTGTTTCAACTGTAAGTACTGCTATTATCACAAAAAATATTAAAACAAATAAATAACCTCAACRCTATTGTGTAAGTGTAAAGCAACTTTCATATTTTCTTTAAAATTAAATGTGAAAGCTGCTTTACATTTACATAGCACAGTTGAGTGGAAATAGTTGACGTGACGTCAAGTTAACCCAACACAGGTGTTTTTTGAGTGTATGCTGTAATTTAATTTTACTTGCAAATTATAACACACACACACACACACACACACACACACACACACACACACACACACACACACACACACACACACAC
>NW_013952575.1:264602-271041 GCF_001266775.1 Austrofundulus limnaeus | reverse complement strand
TCTGTCATTTTAGCAGGTCAGCTGTGGGATAAAAAGAGCTGCTAAAAGTATAAACAACTGTATTTTCATTTATTCAGAAGCCACACAGTTGCGCACCGACCACCCCCGCGCCGCACAGTCGCAAGTGGTCTCAGATGCGGGTCTGAAATAAGCATTTTAAAACGTTTTCAAAATATGTTTGGCACTTTGGAGAAAATACGAAATATTTTATTTTATATTATAATTATAACGAAATATAAAGTTATTAGGGAGGAAAACCCGTCTGGATAACAGCAGACTGACTGCTCGTAAAATATACGGCATGTCTGGACCACACGTAAATTTTGTTCGTATCTGAAAAAAATCTTAGAATACGAAAACATTGGTGAACGCCACAAATTCTCCTAAATCACTCGTATGCACAACTTAAGAACAAATCTGTGCGTACGAACGGTTCTTGCATGAGGCCCATTGTTTCTTTCTCATCACAAATGTTTATTTACTCTGAACTCACGTCTCTCTGGAGGTCACGCAAGATTTTTCCACTAACATTTGAATTCTTGCGAGATTTCAAGAAGTCTCGCGTAATTTCACAACTAACATCTGAATGTTCATGAAAGAAATATATTTTTGTGTGTGGTGTGTTGTCTCTTGCCGTGTGGCTGTACACCACACACACTGTAGGATCAAACCTTGTATATTCATGATTTTCATCCTCTATCAGGATAATGACTCTATCAGTCTGAAAATTGGCCGACTGTTTTAAAATCTTGCAGTGTGACGCAGCCTTTAGGAGATGTCTGACCCGACTGCAGTTCAGGAGGCGTTTACACAGGGATCTTGAATCAGTCACCAGCTGAGGGAATCGGGCCATCTCTGTGTTTACTGAATGATACACAAGGAAAACCATAACATTAGCTCGAGAAAACGCTTTTCGACATATCATGTTGTTATGAGAAAACCATGGAAAATAATTATACACAGAAAATGGCTTCTCCCAGCTTCCGTAAAATGCTTTTATTTGAAAATCATAAATTCCTCCCCTTTGTCGTCTCTGTTATTAGTATACCATTCACCAACATCGCTAAATCATTGAGTGAAATGTAAAGTATTTTTGGGTGGACACAAGTGTGGACCTTGGATGTTGCGCTGTCATTGATGAAGACTGCTGGTGGTATGGAAGTTCAYGAATTCTGTGAATGAGGTCAGGAAACCCATTCAGGATGTGGACTTCGGTAATCTGTCACTGTCGCTGGATGGTGCTGAAGGCTGAGCTGAGATTAATGAAAGGTAAGCAGGGACTGTCTAATGTTGGATTGTAGCATGTCTTCTGCCATGGCGTGAAGGACAGTTCACTGTATTTTTGTACCTAGAAAGCAATTGGAAAAACCATGTGAACTCTGACCCCACATTCACAAAGGAGTTTATCACATAGATAGCTACAATCGCTGCATGTGTTGATTTTATTTAGTTGCATATACATGCATGTTTTTGTCATGTATATCATCTTGAATGGGTGTTCTTAAATGTAAATTCATTGTGCTCCATACACTGACAATAAAGGCATCATCATCATATACCAGTGATTTAGAAAAAGTAAACTTTCTTTGGCTGTCTGCTTTTGTTTTGCTTTTTACCTCCGCCAAGGGAAAAGGGGTAATGTTTTCGGTCACATACGTATGTCTGTCTGTCTGTCATTCTGTCTGTGGACAAAATTACGCAAAAACTTGTGGACAGATTGTCATGACATTTTTACAACATGTGGGCATTGGCACAAGGAACACACCATTAAATTTTGGTGATGTTCTGGATCACAATGTGGATACAGGAATTTTTCTTTTAATTCAACCGAATCAGACAGTCTGTGCAAAGTGACATTACATTAGATGCATGCCTGTAACAGGAAGTAGAAGTCGCAAAGTCGCTGGGACTACACCTCCCAGGAAACCTACCATCAGGAAAGTTGTTATTATTCTGTTATCAACTAGTATTGGTGATGTTACATGCTGTCTGGAGATATAGAATAAGAAAAGAGATCCTCTTCACTTTACAGGAATAACTGAGGAGATGCTGACAGCRGGGGAGGGTCCAGCTGTAGCCGAGCCAAAGCTGGTACCGAACATTTTGAAAAAAAAAAACAGGTTCCTGTTTGTCCTGTAGGCTACCAGAATGTATTTCTTCAGTTTTACAATAAACAGTTTAAAATTACTAATATAGCTGCTTGTTTTCTTACCAAAGCCCTGCCATAAACATAAAAAATGACCAAGAAGCAGCAGAACTAGCAATCCAAAACTATTGTTTTAACACCATGACTCAAAAGTCTGTTTCAACAAACAGACTTAATTTCATTTTTATTTAATTTTATTTTATTTTTATTTGTGATGGCAATATTGCCAAAGAAAGTTGTAGTTTGTGTAAACATTTTCACCATAGACTACTTTGGAAACTTCTATCAGCAGGACTTACCCAAGGACTTTCCACTGAAAGAAAACTTTTGTCCCTATTGTTCCTCACAAATCAGCAAATGATGGCCGTAAGTGATGTGTTGTGAGTTTGCTTCGGTATGAACATGATTTGTCATTTAGCAGAAACTAATGTTGACCGTGCTTCAGGATCAACTACCGAGAAGACGAGCCACTACACCTTTACCCCTCCACCTGAGGAAACAGCACTGACAATCTGTGATGCTCGCATTCTCCCTCCCACCCCTCCGGCCTGGGGAAGCGTGTTTGCCTCTCGGGGCACCAGTCTGTCGCTCTCCCCTAGGGTGGCCATGCAGCGCGGGGTGCTTCATCGTCAACTGATCGGGCTGCATGTAAGGAAAGTCACTGGAGCTCTTACCGAAGTCAGGTGCCTTGGTGCTGGGGAGGCCAGCAAGCATCACAACCTTCAGGCTTCCATGTCACCAGCATTGTGGTGCGGGAGTCTCCAGACTGCGAATTGCGGAGCTTGACCGCCCCTCAGTTCTTCTTCGTCAGCTCCAGAAATCGACAGAGGACACGCTTTTGCCTCCCCAGCACAAAAGCGCCTGACTTCAGTAAGACGCTCCAGTCTGAAGTTTTAACATGAACGCCATGTTGGAGGGCGGAGTTAACATAAATAAAAGTTTGGGATGGGGTTGCCAATAGCAATTCATGCAAACAGCACGTTCTGAAGAGAGCCAAAGAACCTGCAGAACTGAAAAAGTGTGTGTGTGTGTGTGTGGGGGGGGGGGGGGTACTTACTAGACAGGTGACAAGTCCATCTCAGGGCCAGATAGAGACAAACAACTTTTATGGGAGGAAACAGAAAGGTCCCGGGCAGGGATTTGATCGGGCAAACTTCAGACTGAGAGGCAGCAGCTCTACCGCATAAACCACCATGCTACATAAACCAATCCTGCTGCCAACCAAAGAATCACACTTTGAAATGTGATTGATCTGTGTCCATCTTCAAGCTAGCATTAGCCAAACCTAAATTACCAATCAAGTGGGCCACATCATGTAATGATGTGATCTTAAGAGGTTAGCATTGTCGAACCATAAAGAGGTGGTATATAACTTGATAATAATGATGTGGACCACCAGGCATGTCTGTCAGATCAGACATTAGGCTAGTGGTCTACTCTGGCATAGGAACAACCAGTTTTGTTCGCCATTGTTAAACCTGTTTGTCCATGTGGTAGTACTGCTTACAAGGCTGAGTTTGGTTGTAATTCCTCAGACTGAAGTTGGATGATATTCTATTTTAAATCACACAGGCAGCTGCTTGCACAAGTAAAGCCTGAAACATACTCGCTCCGATGCTGACTGGTCAACGCACGGTCACGTGGTTGTTCGACAGTCGTTTTCGCACAGACCTTTCATGGTCCCTGCGCCGAGCTAAGGAAACCCCACCTTCCACTGAAACATACTACGTCACTGCATTGAGTTCCCCCGCAACAGCCGATAATGCAGAAAAAAAGTCAGACTCGTCACTCACCCGACTTATTTATCCACGTCTGTCCTGGTTAAAGCTCCACAGTTTTTATCAGTCAGATTCCDCCGTGCACAACATCTGTTTAATCTCCATTCATGAGTTTTTCATGGTATGACTATCTTTATAAAAACTCTACTTCCTGGTGTCAGCTCTGGGAGCGAGTCGGGGTTTTTTTCACCCCTTTTTTTACCGAGTGCAGCAGCGCTTTCAGCACAAACAAGCAAGCCATTAGTTTTTCACGGTTTGACTAGCTTATAAAACTCTGCTTTTGTAGTCTGGGAGCGAGTCGTTCTCTTTTCTTCACCCCCCGAGCGCAGCATAAACAAATACGCCCACGAACTTCAGACCAATCACACATTACCATCAACATGGGAGGGGGGTGGTCAAAAGTTCTGCCGGCGGGTTGTGCTAAAAGGGGCTGTCGACACAACGCTGAGAAGCCCTGTGACGTAATTTTCATCATTAAACTGCGACAATCTGTGCCGTCGTTGGCAGTTCGCAGGGAGTATGTTTTCAGCTTAAGCTGTCATCACTAACACTCTCAAGCCATAATGCTGGTCGTTTATCGATTGTTTGGGCTCTATGACTACCTCCTTTGGCAGCTCAGAGACATGACAATGGCAGGTTGACTTTAACTCCACTSTACCACCTCAGTCCTTCCTTAAATCACACTGATATGAGAATAACACAGCTTAAAAGTGTTTTGTTGATGGTCTTGAACCTATTCACATGTTGAGGTTGGTAAGCTACCCAACAGATAACAATGATCAACACAAAGGTAAATAAGTAGACTCCAATTACCCTTTTTAGTGTGATTGTCCCATCACTTATTTTTGTCATTTCATAAATCAGGTTAATCATTAGATCAAATGGAAAAAAGTAAACTATAGAAAAAAAAACACGTTTTATTGATAGAAAACATGTCAGAGAACAAAATAAAAGCCTGCCAAGGTATTCTCCTGCCAATCACAACAGCACAGAAGAGGAGGGAAATTGGATAAGTATGAAAGTGGAGACATGACTCAAATATTGCGATAAAGACAGACGTGTGTGGTAAAGTATCCAGGTCACGTCCTATCTGAGACCATCTTGGTATAGCTGATTCAGCTTTGCTGTGTGTGTGTGTCCATGTGGCAGCATATGTTACCCCCCACTTATTCCTCATCACCGTGTCCCCTCCTTTTCGYTTGGGCTCCCTCCCCACCTCCACCTCTGCAGTAGATCTCTCTTGCTCAGTTTTTTTTTATTTTATGTGCCGGCTGTGAAGACACGCACTTTATGCATTTCTGCCTGGCTGCTGGCTCTGCTCCAGCATCACTCAATGCTTCTTGTGTTCCCCTCCTCCCCTCCCTGCAGCTGTCTCCCCCTGTGAGGTTTGTCGGCCAGCTTCCCTGGCTGTTGCTGCTGCTGCCGCTGAAGCAGTGGAGCTCCTTGACGCTGCACCACTACGCTGCCGGTACCGCGCTGCCTCGCTTCTCCTTTTCGGTCTTTGCCTTTGCACTCTGCTTTAGTGACTAATCTGTCTTTTCAAGCAGCAGCAGAGGACAAGACAGGAGCCCAGGCAATAGAAGGAGTCTCCTCATTCAACCACTGCGTTGTCCTGTTTGTTTGTTCTTTTTCTTTTCTTTTTTCTTTTTTGCTGAAGAACAGAGCAGAGAACAATCGGACAGCGAGGACCTTTTTCTCTTTTGCACTTCTTGCCTCTGCTCATTCTTGGGACAGAGTGCAGGGGAGGAGAGAAGAGGGAGGGACGAGAACAGGACTTCAGACCCTGCCTACAGCTGCACCGCTCAGTGTCCAACCTTGTTCCAGAAGCACATAAGTCAAACACACAAGCTGTCACTGGCAGACTGGAAAAACAGTTTGACAAGTAGGCACACTGTGTGCATACAGAGGGACAGACAGAACCACAGACAGACAGGTAGACAGTGGGTGTCTGTGTCATGGCGTCAGGGGATAATGACGGTTCGAGTGTCTCCGGGCGGCTGAGATCAAGAGATCTGCTCCATGCTGGTCTGGCAGTTGCGCTGCTGCTTGGTGAGTTAGACTTCTCATTTCCTTCCAGGTGACATGTCATTCCTATGATGCACCAGAACATTGTGTCTCTTTTCATACGTGAATCATGTCAACTCACTGACTACTGTAATCTCTTTAATGTTCATGAAAATAACTTATTTTTCCTCATCATTTTTGTCGGCTTTAATTGTAATTGATTTTTTTTTTTTCATATCAGAGTGATTTAAAGGTTTGATGTAATAAATGTTTAGCTTTCTTGAGAGAAAGTCCCATCGCTTTAGCTACAGCAATCACTGAAGCATCCTGTCCTCACCTACTGACTGAAGTGTATTGTCACAAGTGATGTTTTTTTTTTTTTTTTTTTCACTTTGGAGGACATCTGGGTCAAAAACAATTTATGAATGATTTAATTTTAGATAATACTCAAATGGATTCCAACTGATTAGATAGTTGGCTAATGAAATTATATATATACTGTATATATATG
>NW_013952575.1:256632-264030 GCF_001266775.1 Austrofundulus limnaeus | reverse complement strand
TACTATAGATCACAAAAAATGCAATATATTGAGATGCTGTTGACACATCTTTTAAAATTAAGTTAAGAATTATGAATTTGAAGAAGTCAACGATAAAGAAGAGAACAAAAAGAAAGTGAAAAAAAGAACAAGAAAAACAAGAAGGTGATGCCATTGCAGGTCAGTCAACGAGGTGACCTGTTGTTTAAAGTGTTTATATTAGCTGTCAGTTCAAATAAAACTTTATAATCCCCAGGAGACAATTTGTTGTGCAGACAGCAGTGGAAAAAAAACAATATACATAAAAAATAAATAAATAAAAGAATTCCATGTTAATCATTATGATTTAAACCTGGAATTGATCAGGCTGATAGCAGCTGGTATAAAAGATTTTTTCAGTCTGTTTATCTTACAATATGGCATTCTGTATATACCCAAGGTAAAAGTGAAAACTCAGCCCACAAAAGAAGGCTAGGATCAGCCAAAATGATTCTAGCCTTCATTAAAGACCTGGAATTATAGAGATCAGGTCAGATCAGTTCATTAAAACAAGCCAGCAGTTTTACAACAAATCTTGACACTTACAAGCAATTCTTATTTTTGATGGAAAACGACCCCTGCCAAGTGAACAAAGCAAAAGTGAGAACTAATTCAATAAGCCCAGTATAATAGATAATGCTAAATACAAGTCTGACTTCCATTTATCCATCCATTCATCTGTCCATTATCTGCTGCTTGTTCTGGAGCCAGATTGTGATGGCAGAAGCTTAAGCATGGAGGCCCAGACATCTTGTTACACAGACACCTCTCCTAGTTCTTTCARGAAGATTCCARGGTGTTCCCAAGCCAGCCAAGATACATCTCTACAGCATCTYATGGGTCTTTCTTGTGGGTCCCCTCTCAGTTGGACATGCCTAGTACATATGAGGTGTCCAGGGTGCAATATTACTAAATACTGGAACCTCCTCAACTGGCTCTTCTCAATGGGCAGTAGAAGTGACTCTACTCCAAGTATCTTTTAACCTTATCTTGAAGGGAGAGCCCCTCTAACTTGCAGAGAAAACTCATTTTAACCACCTGTATCTGCAATCTKGTTCTTTCAGTCACCACATATAGTCTCTGACCATTAATAAGCGTAGCAAAGAAAATAAGCCATGAGAACGTAGGTAGACCAGTAAACAGAGAGTTTTGYCACAAGGACTGGTACAGTTTGTAATACTGCAGAATCTGCACCTGTCTTCTGTTGATTTTGTGCCCCTTTCTTTTCTTACTTGTGAACAAAACATTGAGATCCTTAAATTCATCTATATAAGGTAGCTCCTCATTCCAGGGCAGTCCATCCTTTTTCCACTGATCTGAACTTCCACAAATGCACATTTAAAATATTTAGGGGTAGTACTCTCCCTCACTTTTTATTCACATATGTTTGTTAAACTAAACACAATCAAATTGCTCCATGATAATGTAAAACAATAGAATTGTTCAGCTGTTTGAATGTATTGTCATTGCAGAAACATGGCCATATCAGCAGTCAGTATGTATATTTTTACAACTAGAATAGAATAGAATATGTAAATTCAATATGTAAATTCTGTTTTATTGGTATACGTAACCTGTTCTAAACTCTGTGATACAGTTCTAATAAGGGTAAATAGGCCACATTTTAAGCACTTTTTGTTGATTATTGAACAAAATAACCACAATATGAGTTCTGTGAACATGCATATGGTCAGTTTTCCAACTAAATACTCATATTTCCTCCTAAAGCTGAGAATGTTAAGCATTTGTTCTGATGAGAACTTCCTGTGTGTGTGTGTGTGTGTGTGGTCTTTATTTTATTTATTTTTATTTCAATTCCATTACTTCTTGTAAATTCCTGTATATGAGTGACTCAAATACATCAGATATGCAAACATAGAAAAAATGACAAATATAATAAGATTTTTTCTTCTTATGCTACCTTTCATTTAATTTCATTTGTGATTTGTATTCTTTTTGTACATTGAATTTATGTTGATTTTTAAAAGTAATGAATAAACTTAAAAAGTATTTGCATTCTTTGCTGAGGTGTCACCATGATGTCTACATTAACCTCCACAAAATGGTGATAAGACTCCACGATAATGGTCTGTGTGAGGCCTGTGGCATTGAATTAGAGACATCGTTGCACTATTTAGGTCACTGCAAAACTCTGAGCAGTTAAATAAATATAATACGTGGGGAACCCTTAATGGATTCTGAGAAGTTTAGAACAGTGTTTCAGACCTGGTGTTCTACATCTGAGGGGTGTTTGAATAAACCCTATTATTTATTTTTAGGGAGCACAATGAGTCCACATGATCCTTGCTCATATAGTTTTTAATTTATTTTTTTATCCCTCCCCCACTCACCAATACTAATGATGTCTCCATTACACCTTGTTCCATTTTTCTTTTTTTTTAATGTTTTAATGTGCCAGACTTTTTAGTCCTGTAATGTAAATAAATAAATAAATTAATCTTACAAGTGATGACATTTTGAGGGTTTTTTATTCTAAGACAAACCACTTAGTTTACCTCACAATAAATAAATCATTTAAAATGTAAAAGTATAGAGATTTATATTGTCTAAACTCAACAAAATAACACTTTAAGTTTACAAAGGAGTTTTGCTGAAAACATTTCAGGAAACAGTAAGTTAATTAGTCAAAAAGATTTCAAACAAAATGCAAGYGCAACTTTCAGTTTTATTTGCTCTCAAACATCAGTCTGACAAACATTTTACTCCAAATTTTACAGCACATCTGAAAAAAAAAAAAAAAAACAGCATACAGCCAAAAGTACCGGTACAATAAGAAATGACAAAGAAGAGAAAGCTGGTTGAGTTTTGTTAAAGCAGTTAGCAATAATCCTTCAGTATTCTACATGTAAACGTGATACATTTTCTAAATGTTGTTAGCTTTTTGTGTAGCTATCACTTTACCCTCATTCAGTGTGTTGAGCTGAGGTGTGAATAAGAACATACGTTTTCCAACATCAACAGCTCCACTCACTGAGTTATGTGGCTGCTGATGACACAGTGCTTTGCACTGCTGCCACTCATTTATGAACCGTACCTTTTTTTATTCAGTTACCCCTTCAATGACTTTAAACATTACAACTCTTCCATTAGATGTTTCTTCATTTGTTTCATTTCTGTATCCCCACACCTCCTGTGTACACCTGTCCCATCGCTCTCTTTTTTTTCCTCATATGGGTAACAGTGTCCTCTCGGTTCTTTATGTGTCCACTCTGAAATACATTGACCCTTCAGTATCTGGCCTAGTTAAAAATAAATAAATAAATAAAAAATTAAAAAGAGATCACCTTGACAATCATTCAAGGGCACACACACTTTCAGTTGCTTTCCTACCACCAGTGATTCAGATATTGATGTTTCCAAACTGGGACAAGGAGATACTTGATAGTGGGGCTAAAAATATCACATCCCGCCCTATTACTCATGTACGCACATCCACAAGTGTGAATATCAGTGTTCCCTGCACAGATACATACACTTACACAAATGTAAAGACCTCTATGAAGCACTAGTATGTGACTCTAAACGTGGAAAAATGCTGCAAAAACAAGAGTGCAGATGAGTACAGGAGCATGAAGAGAAAAGTGAAAGGATTTATAGCATGAAGGTATCAAATCTATTTCTAGGTTTTTGAGTGGACACTTCCTAGATATGTAAACAATCAAGCTTCCACTTAATGATGAGGATGTACAGAGTCAGGCATTTCAGAGAGAGATTTCACCAGTGTTCTTCTACAGTTTCATTACACCATATTTGTTTTACAGACCATGCAGATTTCAAAAACGGTTCACAAGTATTGTGCACATACAAAATTCCTACACCCATTCATCCATCCATTTTCTTTACCCACATTTTCTTTCCAAGTCACAGGGGAGCTGGTACCTATTTGTAGCAGTCATTGTGAGAAAGGTGGGGTATACCCTGTGCAGGTTGCAAGCTGATCACAGGGCCACATAAAGACAAATGAGACAAACGACATTCACCCTCTCACTCACAACTAGGGGCACTTTTAGAGCAACCGATTAACCTAACATGCATGTTTTTTGGTCTGTGGGAGGACAACTGAATATCCAGAGAAAACCGACGTGTGCAGAGGGATAACATGCAAACTCGAGACAGAATGACCCCATGCAGGGAGCTGAACATGCGACCTTCTTAATGTGAGATAAAAATCTCTAATCACTGATCCTCTGTGCTCCCAAACTCATATTTACTTAGCATATTTTTATGCCAGCACTGCACCAACAGATTTTGGTTTCAACATATCATATATGACATTTTGTGCTGTCATTTTTGACTGGCCTTCAAGAAGAACCATAAAAAAGAGACAATATGCATCAATAATACAACTTTTAAATAGAAGCTAATGTGATACTAATACATGTGTGAGTGTGACGTCTACTGAAGTACTATATTTTAAAAAAAGTTTTTATTTTATTTTATTTTTATTTTTAACATTTGCTTAGGGATTTTAGATTTGTATTAGTATTTAAAAAAGCAATTCTCTCCTCTGGAGTCCAAACTTTAATATATACAGTATATATCAATATAAGGTTGTTTTACGGTATAGATAAATGGTCAATACAGAAAAACTGACCTCACTGTAAAATTAGTATCACAGAGGCCAACAGTAACTTGATTGTGCAAGTGGGATGATGAAAAAAAAATACATTGGCAAATAAACAATGACTGACATGCTTGTTCATACTCTGTAGTATATACAAAAATGACTGAAATACCATAATCATGTTACTCATTTGGCTTTAGTTTACTTTTTACATTGAAGATTGGTATCAGGTGTAGGATGGAGGTGCATTGCATGAGCATTATCATACATTTCTTGTAGTTTTTTAATTACTTGTTAAAGAAGAGATTTTAATGCCAACATCGAATAGTAAATACTGATTTTATTCAATAATAAAAAAGTAAAGTTAATAAAAAAACAGTGTCCTTTGTTATCATTTCTTATATACAAGTTGATATAAAGTTTTCACAGACACACAGACAACAACATGTACTCTAACCATGTCCAAGTGCAATGTGATCCTGAGGAGGCTGGTGTCGACGAGAGCATTTATGCATTTATAAATAGTCCCAGAGTGTGGGAGAGACATCAGAGAAACAATCTAAGAATTACACCAGCTGTTGTTGCAAAACCAACATTACATAGCTAGCAAAATCCAAATGCCAAAAAAGAAAATTATAAAAACTAACAAGCAGTTTATTTATTTATTTATTTAGTAAATGAAAGAGATTAGTAACATTAGTAACTAATATTTTGCAGTAAAACATTTTTTACTTTTTTGATAGAATAGAAGCCTTACATTTCTCACATGCTACCACTGAGGTTAGAACACATCTCAATCCTATCACATCCCATGTGGGCTCTGGTGGAAACCAGATCCRAGGTCAGAGTCCTACCATAAAACAGTGTCCACAGCAATGTGAACAGAGACAGTCGTGACAGTAGAAAATCACAAGAACTTTTGGATTTTTGCAACATTTCAATGTTGTTCATCCCCCCCTGAGACCCAAGTTTTTGTTTGATGTGCATTCTCTTCCTCCAAGATGCATGGGATTATTTATTTATTTATTTATTTATTTATTTATTTATTTATTTGTTTGTTTGTTTGTTTGTTTGTTTGTTTATTTAGTTTTGCAAAATTAAAACCAATGTCCTCATATGCGGATACAGGGTCTGAAAATGTCATGTTTGTTGGGGAGTACCTGAGCCACTTGAGAAACTTCATGATAGCTTTTCCAGGGTACCATTTTTCTAGGTATAGTTAACTGATTTAACAAATGTACAGATTACAATAATCATTATGCTTGTAAACTGTTCAAAATAGTACCAGATTTGTCCAACCACATGGTACCATCAGTAACAAAATTATAGTCCCACTGTCCTCAAATGAGGCCTTCATCTATACAAACGTTGTATTTTGCAACAATTGCAAAACAGTCACATTTGTATGCCTTATGAAACTAAATATGCATGTGCTTAAATAGACTACTGTTTCAAACGTGCAACATGATTTGGATTTTTACTTTGCTCATTTTTTCTGATGAGATCTGCTGTATAAACGTTTTACTAGGATTCCTGCCATCTCTTTTTCACTGGACAAAGTGTATTGTGACCACTACATGGTGCTAGTAGTGTCTCTAATTGGACCAATGGGTCAAAGTTGAAAAAAAATGAAGTATGGTGCAGAGAGGCAAACATTAAATGCCATTGTATAAAAACATGGGGTCTCAAGATGGCTTTGCATCTCCTTACTGGTCTTACTCCCATCAGAGTGAACATCTACACATCCATCCATCAGAGGATGTTTCCCTGGGCGCTTACTAACCACATCTTGAAAATGAACACTTCTCAAATGACAGCTGCTTATTCTCACTGCTGCAAGACTTTGGTGGAGGCTCTGGCCAGAGAAGTCAATGTAGCTTTATTTTTCCTACAGTAGACGACATCGCACCTTACTGCTGCAAAATTTCGATGAATCCATTTATCGACTTGTTTGGGACGTAGAGGCTCATTTGAACGGCAATAAAAATCATTAAAGGACATTATTGAGAAGTTATCCACTTTAATAAAGTTAAACTCTCCTTTCCTGGTGCCTCTGTTTTTCTGAAAAAGCTCCAGGACTTTCCGCCATCTTCCCCATCTTCCATTAACGTGAATGTAATTCAATGTGGAACAAATAGGGTTATTCTAGACAGTGAGCTGTAAAAAATATCTGATTTGTTTAGACTGAGTTCTCAGTCTGAGTAAATAATGCTGACACCTTCTCTCTCAGCCACTTACTGAGTATGTTGGTTTGATAATGCAAATGTCATTTTTTTGTGTTTTTAGTAACATTTTCATTGCATTTTTTAATCAAAAACACAATTAACACACATCATGTTTTTAAACTTTGCACTTTTTTTCTCTTCAATTTTCAGGTGTATGGAGTGTAGATGGACTAGAGGTTTCAACGGGTAAGGTTTCTTCGATTGAAGCAATGAATGGCTCCACGGTTTTGCTGCCCTGCACTTACTCCTCTTGTATTGGCATTCAAAACCTCTACTTCAGCTGGAAATTTAATGACAATGGGACCCATTTGAAGGTTTGAAAAATGATCCTCACACAGTCGCACAAAAATATATAAACGCAGTTTTTTAAACCTGCAGACTTTCTTCCCTGGGGCTTTACATCCCCTTCTGGGTTGTACTTAGCCTCAGTTTCCTGTTGCTGCCTTACAGTTGTTAAAAACATTTTGGTGGTCATCCCTTTTTCAGTGCAAACATTTTTCATTTTATTTTATTTTTTTGTTAAAAAATGTTTTCTTTTAACTTTGTGGAAAATTTGAACCATTTTGGTTC
>NW_013952575.1:246941-256512 GCF_001266775.1 Austrofundulus limnaeus | reverse complement strand
AGAAAGAAAGAAAGAAAGAAAGAAAGAAAGAAAGAAAGGATACTGCCAAGGATGCAAATTCAACTGAGGCATCTGACGACATAGACATTAAACAATACAACCTATGTTGTTTCAAACAATGTACAATGTGCAATTTGTTTTGCATGTATATGCTTGTGTGTGCAGTTATGTGAAGCAGAGATWCCTAAAGAGAAAGTGGAGCCGAAGGTCCATGTTTACCGCGACCGTGTCGAGTTTGTTGGCTCTTCGAAGACCAACAACATCTCCATCTTGTTGTGGAATATAACCTTTGAGGATGAGGGAGAGTACATCTGCTTTGCCAGAAACCCAAAAGAGAAGAACCGCAACCACAGTGCCATCTTCACCCTTATAGTGGTCGACCAAAGTATGTAGCAAATTAATCTGACTTGTTCAAACCTGGAGCAATGTAGAGCCTTATTTACATCCCAACAAAACCCTGCTCAGACATTTAGATAAGAAAGCTATCAAGCTACCTTTGTTCATATTGGACTAATACCTGTCTATTATCCATGTTTATACTTTATCTCCCTCTTTTTTAGTGAAGGAGGTTGACAATAGATTGACTATCCTTATAGTCTCAATCGTGGGTGGAGTCATTGGCTTAGTTATCATCATTATGGTGATAAAGGCCTTGGTCGTTCATTTCCTAATGAAGGATAGTGAAAAAACGTGAGTATATTACTGACCAATAATAAGGCATTGTGGATGAATCTTTATATCATTAATCAATCATATTTCAAAGACAGATCAGTTTTATCATCCTGCGTCAGGTTCAGCATTTATTAGTTGAATGTGGTCATCTTCTGAACTGGTATTTATAAAAGAACAATCTTAACATGTTTTTTCTTTTTCTTTTTTAAATAAATCACTTTGGTTAACAAATATTTAATAACGTTTTTATTTTGATGACAAAATTCTGTTGACATTGCCGTAACAAACAGCAGCTACTGTATATTCCTACAACTAAAATTTGCTGTAAAGATAGTAAAACCATTTAGAGGCTGATTTTATTGGTTGTTCGTTTTACCAGCTACACTGTTGTTCGCATTTTGTTAAAACATTCCATTGACTTTTTCTCTGTTCCAAAGAAACTTGTATGTTGTTTATTTAGTGTCAGCCCAACCAAGGTTTTCAAGGTTTTAACCAAGGTTAAATGACATTGTTCATTTCTATATAAATTTATTGTGGAATATATGGTACACTTAAAGAAAAACAATTCTGTCATTTCTGCCCTTTTTTTTTTGTTTTATGTTTTTCAAGTTCACATCTGATAACACTGATGACCTTAATAAACAGAGGTTACCGCAATGTATGACTGATTGGAAAACATTTTTAAATGATTAAGTCAATACTTTGTGTTTGCAAAGTAAAGTCCCGATCAATCGTTTGCTTCTCCCTTATCTCAACCTTTCCTTTCTCTGTCCTCTGCAGTAAAGAGTGCCTGGTGAGCTCCTCAGGGAATGACAACACAGAAAATGGACTTTCAGGAGCCAAAGCTGACAACAAAGGGACACCAAAGGCTTAAGTCAAATGCAAAGTATGTCTGTATGTTTGTATATATGTTAGACAAACGGACACGCTTCCTTGGGAAGGAGCTCACCGGACTGATTTATTTTAGTAGACTCCAAATAATGCAACTTGGAAGTGTCTACTGTAAACCATGCTTGAGATTTGAGAGGTGTAAAATGTGCAAAGGGCCTGGATCACTCTCTTACCAACACGAAAGCCCAATTGTTCCAAAGTATGCAGCCGGTTCTGAAATTCTACTCTGCATCTTTATTTTCAAAAGGTTTTCATTCTCTCTTCGCATTTTCGATTACAAGACAATGAATAATCTAATAATCTCTCCTTTTTTATGAGAATATTATTGGTGTAACTATCTCAGTAACACAGATTAGACATTTCAGGGTAGTTAATTTATTTAAACAAAGTTAACTTTTTAACTAATATTTTGGTTTACAGTACGTTTACATCACAGTCTTAGGTTTATTACAAATTTTGTACAAAACTGACAGCAAATTGAATTGCCACATTCTTTAAACTGCCTAGATGAACAGCACAAACTTATAAAATGCACGCCTAAAACAGATATAAAATTTATCTTTGAATTAAACCTATATGACAGTCATGGTTGATTCATAAATAATAATGACATATTTGAATCAGAAAAAAATGAAAAAGACAAAAATACACTTTTTGTACATTGTTTTAACAATGAGGACTTGCAACTTTGCAACCAATAGAAGGTTTAAACAACTGTTTACTGAGATTTTTTAAACTGTT
The DNA here is from genome assembly GCF_001266775.1 of Austrofundulus limnaeus. Classification (NCBI taxonomy): domain Eukaryota; kingdom Metazoa; phylum Chordata; class Actinopteri; order Cyprinodontiformes; family Rivulidae; genus Austrofundulus; species Austrofundulus limnaeus. The sequence goes on along the minus strand of NW_013952575.1, from coordinate 254,208 downwards.
TTGAGTTTCTGCCTTCATGGTTTCTGCATATACTTTATCTATTTAGGTTATAATGACAAAACTTTAGGCTGATGGCTGGGCTTTCCCTGGGTGACAGAAGGATCCAATTCTGCACAGATTTTCTTATTTTGCTTTAGATAAACACAGGTGCCTGTTCTGCTTCTGCTCCCTCTGCTGATGGGAGGATAAAAACACAGAAAATATTAATATTAATAATAATAATAATCATAATATCCTGAGTCTCATCAAAGACAATCCCAAGACCACCTAGCTCGCTGTAGAAAAAGAATGAACCTAATCATGCTGCTTCAGAATATTAACCAATGCATTTTTAGCATGTGTACATTTTATGTAATGTCATGCTGCACTACAACACAGGAGCATTACTTTATATATTGAAATTATCTCATGTAATCATCCAAAGCGGCTTGAAGTGCTTTAAACTCATATGCACTTTCCAACATTGCAACACAAGATTTTTTTTTTTACCCAGGTTAGGGCAATTAAAAGGGAACCTTTGCCAGTTTGACTAGCAGGTATCACTGAAATAGTATAACTAAAAGAAAATTTAACCATACTCTATATGTACGAATAGATCAGCTTTTCCCATTTTTCAGTCATGTATTTAAACACACCTTGCAGAGAAGTCTGTTTTTTCTTTGTCTTGGTGACAGCAGGTCACATGTCACACACAGGTCACTGTAACATTTTTAATGCAAATAGAAAAAGAAAAACAAGTCTAAATGACCAGATCTGTTTCGTGAGCAAATATTTGACTTCCAGGTGGACTGTAAATAATTTTGATAAAACGTCCTAAAACACTAAATACTACGGTTGAGCCGATCAGTATATCTGAATAATGGTATTGAATTTGTCACTACTGCAAAAAAAAAAAAAAACTTTATCGCTAAAATTGAAAGTAGATGCTGAACAGTGAACTACTCCTGTAATGCAGACGTTGCAACAGTGTGTCACCGATGTACAGCAGACAAGGCTGATGTTAAAATCCACAAACAGAAGGTCAATTACAAGAAATCAGGAGAGGAGTGTGGCAGCTACTGAAATGCAATTCAGTTTAAAAAAAAATGGTTTCATCACTACTTTGAGTCGATATCTGCAATCGACTTGGAACATTCCTGACAAAAACATGCAGTACATGAAAAACAAGTCAAATAATTCAACTTCAGCAGACAGCACAGATGAATGAAAGACTGTAAAGACTGCCAGCTTATGTTTGGCTCACAAGGCAAGATTCAAAAACTTTTCTTTTGTATTTTGGATTTCCCTCTTTGCATTACATCATTTTCTGTTTGGCTACATGTCACATCCAACAAGCTGCATGCTTGTTTGTACTTTGGAACGCCACACACGCTGGGATATCGATCCAAGACAATCCAACATGTTGAATATTTACAGTTTGAAATCAGAGCAGTCCCAACATCCTTCCAAGCTGACTATATCGCTCTGAACGCACCACACAGCAGGAACATCTCTTAAAATTATCTTCAAAAGTCATCATGATTATTGGAACCTCATTAAGATTATCAGAAGAACAAAATCGGTCCAAAAATCGGCACAGTTATCTTGCCGTGTGAACCCGGTGTTAGGCATGTAAAACATCAGTCATTTGTGTTTTCATTTTGTTAAAAACATTTATATTCATAGCCACAGATTTAAGATGAAGGATTTGTGATGTAGTGGTAAAGCTTCCTTGTGAGAATTTAATTTGTAGTTCCCAAAATTCACCCAGTTTGCTTGAACCATAGAAATTCCTTTTGTTATAAAGTGAAACATCTTCAGGGAAAAAAGGAAGTCTATGTTCCCTTTATTCAATAACTTAAAACCTATAATATTTTTAAACCCAGGATTTTTACTTGTTGACTAATAGGCAAATCTATAGAGAAAAACCAGTATTTAACTTAGTCCAGTTCAGAACAGACAAAAACAGTTTAATATAGTTGAAATGTGTAGCATTAAACATTTTTAGGAAGCTTGCTTTAATTTTCTAATTGATATTTATGTGTGAGCAATAAAACTTCTAGCAGTTTTCATGATGTGTTGTTGCATGCGAAAACAAACAAACAAACAAACAAACAAACAAACAAATAAACAAATAAATAAATAAATAAATAAATAAATAAATAAATACTGAATTACATATACACAACAATACATGTTGGAGTATGGCTGAAAGAGTTTAAAATATCCCACCAATATGTGAGTTCAACAGACTTCCCGTTTCATTGTGGCACATGTTAACAAGCAAAAACTATATAGTGCTTGCATAAAACTAGAGCCGCCCTTTCTTTGGGGTTTAATTACAGCACGAGGTCTCTTGTGTGAAACAGATAGAGATGAGCTTCCAAACTCACATTCATAACAAATCCCTAACAAATTCAAAATGTTTTTGTTTAGTCAAGGACTTAAATGCTCAGAGTCACGTTGATTCCACTGGGAGCTATACACGGGCATGTAAAGGTCAAAACAAGTTTGTGTGTAGAAGCTTGAGTCTCATGGCAAATAGCAGAATTTGAAATATGTATTTTTTGTTCTCTCTTTCCACCTGCTGCTCTCATAGGAATGTGCATTGGCCCTCTTGCTTTTAATGGAAGCATAAGGCAGACATCAAATTATGCAATAACCTGTTAAAAGGCACTTTATTGATGTGTCTGTCCAAGGCATGTCTCATTGTATTGATGTATGTATCTATGCCACACTAATGTATCTCAGACATTAGAACCGTCTATTCACATCGAACTGGCTTGAACAAATTGTGTTCCATTTATATTTAGCAGAAGATTCCCTGTGCAGAAGTTCATCTGGAGCTTCAACACTCTAAAGTTGCACAATGACTGACCATCTTGATTGTTGTGGGAGCTTGTAAAAAGCATGAAATCTGATTTATTATATCTTGACTGAATGAAAAGTACAGCTGCTGCACTAATGGCTTCAAAAGAGACTGATTGGAATCTGATTGCAATTTATTTAGCCTCTTCTGTACAGAACAGCTGATGTCCTTTTGCTTTTCATGCCATGAATTGATTGTAGTGTCCTTGGTTTAATTCACCAGCAACCCATGGTGAACATTTTTACCATCCTAGAATAGGTCCACCAACTGAACTATGTGCAACACCATTTTAACTGTGAAACAGAACCCATTTGGAAGAGTGTGATGATAGGTTATGAAAGGACTTTTGGTTGTCTTCAGTGTCTTAAGGAGACAGATGTGTTCACTTGAAAACCATCTGGATCAATGTGTCATAGACCGGCAATCAGCTTTCATTCAGTGAACAGATACAACACAAATGCTTCAAAAACTAGATAAACAAAAAAGACAGAGTTAAAATGAGACACAAGATGGTTGGAAATGTTGCTTGCTATGTAATTTAAAGTGCACACTATATTCAAAGTGGAATTTTGTTGCTAAATGAAACTGGAAATAATTAATTTCCATTGAACTGACATTATATTGTGGTTTCTACTCTAAGTACTGTAATAGCCACTAGCAATGCAATTACTGTGCAATGTATTGTATACAGTACTATGTTGTCTTTGTTATGTTCTCAAAATGTGAATGTTATAGTTGTATGGATGAACCAACCACACAAAACAGACAAACAGACGCACACTTGCACAACTGGTAAATGCTTCATTTGAAGATTCATCAGTGAAGAAGGTAGTTCCACGGTTTTACATCTTCCTGTAGGTAAACACCAGGATGTTCTGTACTTTTCTTACCCCATACATCAACCCAACAGTACCTAAAATGACATTACAGATAATTGAACAGAAATTGTGACTGTTTTTTAAAGGGGACATATCATGCAAATCTACTTTTTTAGCCATTAAATACATTTTGTTGTGTGCTTGGAGTCTTTAGGAATGCAGAAGATTTAGATTTAGTCTGATTAGATATCCTTATATATTATTTTGGTCATCTTTTTCAACCCATTGAGTTTTGTCTGTTCTTCATGATGTTTTTTTGTTTGTTTGTTTGTTTGTTTGTTTGTTTGTTTGTTTGTTTGTTTGTTTGTTTGTTTGTTTTTGACTATTGTGTCACATTGTTTGCGACTGAACTTCTAAATAAGTTCTGGACTTACAAACTACAATTAGTTCATCTTCATTCTCCTCTGGCTCTGGGCCAGACTCTCAAACATCTAAGGCTGGATGGACAAGTCTTCTGTTGTTGACATCTTCTAATTCATTTGTAAATAATACATTTCTGTGCTGCTAGACAGTCGTATATCTGCTATCAAATTAGAATGGACCGCTCTGAGAGCTGGAGGAGGGCGGGGTGAGAAGTGCCTTGTTTGTATTTAAAAAGACAGCCTCAAAACGAGTTGATCTGAGTCACACCTCTGAAAAGAACTGAAAGAGGGGCTTGTGGAGTTACAATAAGGAGGAATTCAGACCAAAGCATTGCAGTTAAACTTTGTTTAAACCCCAAATGAATGATTTACATTTTAAAAATAAGGATTTAAAAGCATGATATGTCTCCTTTAATGTGTCCTTTATTGATTTTTTTCTCTTTTCTTTGTAAACTTCAATCTGATCATTTGCTTTCTGAAATGAGGCCCATAAATTTGATGAGGAAGTTATTTCTATTTTATTTTTATTTTTTGTTAAAATGATAAAATAATGTAAGATATGTAAAACTATCAAACCAGGTTAGTGTACATTATGTCAACAATGCAGAGTGGTGATCTGATTCAGAGATGGTGACATAAAATAAGGCTTCATGATTTACTGCATTAAAACTATTTAGCAGCCCTACATTTCCTTGAGACCAAAATAATTGGAAGTATTATCTATTTCAAACCATGTTTTCTGTTTCCATCTCGCCTCTTCTTGGAAACACTTCTCCTGATGCTCACATGACTCTTGAGGTCAGCTGCTTGAAGTGACTGCTGCAGTCCAGAAAGCAGCAGACTGTAAACTGCAGTGGTGTAAACCAGCACAATAACTCCCAGAAGGTTGCCACCTAGTGGTAAATAAATGTGTAATACATTATAGTTTCTCCTGTAGTGCAAGGCAATGAAATAGACAAGCTATGGGTATTAGTTTGTATAATTAGGATTACAGAAATAACTAAATAATAAAAACAATTATATTGTAAAATAAAAAAGCTTAAATGATTAGCTGTGTGATAAAATCATTCGCATTTTCCACAATGGTTATACGCAATTATGCATTTACTGCTATTGCTTCATGTAGTCTAACTAGTTGAACATTTAATTTGTATATCTGTGCCAAACCACTATTTAAACCTGTAAAAAGAAGAAAAAAACAAACATCAGAACGTTGTTTACAAAAAAACACAAGTTTATTTAAAAAAAGGACAAATTACTGACTTTTAACAACCACAGTGAACATGTAAATTTTAGGCTTTACTGTAGCATCATTCACTATATTAACAAGGTGTTCAGTTATCTGATTGACAACTCTGATTCTTAATAATAATAATTAGCATTGTTCTTACTGCCAGAGCAGCTGAAACTCACACTGCCAGTCCAAGAGTCTCACGTCTGCTGTTCTTACATCACTGTTACCACGACCCGTAACTCACAAATTACTTTACTAAAGGCCGTTGTAATACTCAAAACTGCTGTAATAATGCCAATTAAATACAAAAATGTATGCGATAATAGGCTACTTTACATAACTCTGGTATTTGCAGCAGATGAACGTCACACTGCCAATCCAAAAGATCCACTCTGCCTCCCACATTCCACACCAGAGCTGCGACTAACACTAACCCTCTGTTTAGAGATGGGATCAGTGTTTTTAGACAGTTTTGGACATTTTATAGACTGAACATTTTTATTTATTTAGGAAAACTGGCAGTATCGTTCAAACTACTGAGTTAAAAACATATCTTACAAACTTGATGCAGTGCAAATCAAAACAAATATGGAATTATAGAAATGTGTATTTTATTTGGCTAAAACAGAAATCCTTTGCTACAGTTCTGACAGTTAAATAATGTAATTGTTGGTAGTGATGACCAAACTATGATTCATGTTAAGACTTCACACATTGTGTACACCAAACAAACTGCCTTCAGCAACTCTTGACAGAATATCTAAAATCAAGACGTGCTAGTTCGAGGTTTGAACTGTTGGCTTTAACGTTAGTGTTTAGATTTTTTTTTTACACATTACCAGGCTGTAAAACATTTGTCTGTCCTTATAAAAACTACTAATTAATATCTCAACATGTTAGCAATTTAAAACCATAACCCTTGTGCAAATGATAGAACCCAAGTGTAGTGAGGTAGTTTGCTGAGATCCTTATAGTCATCTCAAAGTACACAAGCAAAGCAAACCTGCAGCCCTGTTTTCCTGGGTCTACCTTTCTGTGAATGTTCAGCTCTTTGTCTATCTATTTAACTATGTTTGCCTCATGCTCCCTTCATGACTATGCACCTCAAACTTTTGACCTTGAAAAATACATACTAGAAATAAAAATAAAAATACTGGAAAACCTTCCCAGACCTATGTGGAGTATTGTTGTGCTTTTTTTTTTTTTTTTTACGTTTGAAGAGTACCACACCATGCCATACCACTTTTATTTATAAAGCACTTTAAACAGCACAAGGCCAACCAAAAAGCTGTGCAACAGACAGACACAACAGGACATAGTCAAAATACAGTCAGAATACAGATAAAAATGTGGAGCATTTACATTTACGGCAACTGAGTTATGAAACACGGTGAGGTTTTGCACCATCTCACTCAGACTCAAAGGCAAGGCAGTAGTAGTGTGTTTTTAAACGAGACTTGAGGACAGCGAGGGAAGGAGACTGTCTGACATGTAGTGGTAGATCATTCCACAGTTTTGGACCTGCTACAGAAAAGGATCTGTCACCTCTCAGTTTAAGACGAGAGTTAGGGAGCTTCAGAAGCAGCTGACCAGATGATCTAAGAGTGCGCTGTTGGACAAGTGGATGCATTAGATCTGAGAAGTAAGAGTGGACGGAGCTGTTTAGGCATTTATAGACAGGATGATGAATTCTGAAATGAACCGGAAGCCAGTGAAGAGATGCTAGAACAGGAGTGATACGTTCTCTTTTTCTTGTGCCAGTTAGAGTAATTATAAAACAGAAAGCGTAAATAGTAATTATAAAACATCCTCTTATAAAACAAAGACTGGAAATGTGTATTTTTATGTGTTTATATATTTGTTTTATTAATGTATTATTCTATAAATCTTAGATCCATATTTTTAAATAAACATTTTGAATCCACATGTAAAATCTGTTTTAGTC
>NW_013952575.1:242056-245668 GCF_001266775.1 Austrofundulus limnaeus | reverse complement strand
AAATGGGACAGAATCATGATGTGGAACAAAATTTATTGGATATTTTAAGCTTTTTTAACAAGTAAAAATTTGAAAAGTGGGGTGTGCAATATTATTCAGCCTATACATACTGAAGACCAGGGAACACACCAGGCAGGTCTGAGATACTGTTGTGGAGAAGTTTAAAGTCGGATTTGGACACACAAAAAAAATAAATTCCCAAGCTTTAAACATCTCAAGAAGCACTGTGCAAGCGATCATATTGAAATGGAAGGAGTATCAGACCACTGCAAATCTACCAAGACCCAGCTGTCCCTCTAAACTTTCATCTGGAACAAGGAGAAGACTGATCAGAGATGCAGCCAAGAGGCCCATGATCACTCTGGATGAACTGCAGAGATCTACAGCTGAGGTGGGAGAGTCTGTCCATAGGACAACAATCAGTCATACACGGCACAAATCTGCCCTTTATGGAAGAATGGGAAGAAGAAAGTCATTTCTCAAAAATACCCATACACAGTCTTGTTTAAAGTTTGCAATAAACCACCTGGGAGACACAGCAAACATGTGGAAGAATGTGGTCTGATCAGATGAAACCAAAATCAAACTTTTTGGCCCCAACACAAAATGATATGTTTGGCCAAAAAGCAACCCAGCTCATCACCCTGAACACACCATCCCCACTGTCAAACATGGTGGTGGCAGCATCATGGTTTGGGCCTGCTTTTCTTCAGCAGGGACAGGGAAGATGGTTAAAATTGGTGGGAAGATGGATGGAGCCAAATAAAGGACCATTCTGGAAGAAAAAATGCTGGAGTCTGCAAAAGACCTGAGACTGGGACGGAGATTTATATTCCAACAAGACAATGATCCAAAACATAAAGCAAAATCTACACTGGAATAGTTCACACATAAATGTATACAGGTGTTAGAACGGCCAAGTCAAAGTCCTGGCCTGAATTCAATCAAGAATCTGTGGAAAGAGCTGAAAACTGCTGTTCACAAACACTCTCCATCCAACACTGCGCTCGAGTTGTTTTGCAAGGAATAATGTGCAAAACTGATAGAGACATACCCTGAGTGACATGCAGCTGTAATCACAGCTAAAGATGGTGCCACATAGTATTAACGCAAGGGGGCCAAATAATTTTACACGTTCAATTTTTTAGTTTAAAAGTTTAAAATATCCAATCAATTCCGTTCCACTTCACGATTGTGTCCCATTGTTGTTGATTCTCACAAAAAAATGAATTTTATATCTTTATGTTTGAAGCCTGAAATGTGGCAAAAGGTTGAAAAGTTGAAAAGGCCAAATACTTTCTCAAGGAACTGTATACATATATATGACTGTAAATAAAAGTATTTGCAGATACAGTCACCAATTTTACACTGCCTGGCAAAACAAATTTTGTCACAAAAAATAAATAAAAGAAAATAAAAAAAAGGTTACACACTAATTTTGTTGGACCGCCTTTAGCTTTAATTACGGCATACATTTGCTGTGGCATTGATTCAATAAACTTCTGCAATGTCACAATATTTATTTCCATCCAGTGTTGCATACCAAGATCTTGCATTGATGGTGGCGTCTGACCGATGCATAAAGACTTCTCCAACACAATGAATCAATGTGTGAAAATGATGTCTCCTGCTCTCTGAACCACTCTTTCACAATCCGAGCCCAATGAATCCTGGCATTGTCATCTTATAATATGACCGTGTCATCAGGGAAGAAACAATCCACTGATAGAATAACCTGCTCATTCAGTATATTCAGGTAGTCTGCTGACCTCATTCTTTAAGCACATGCTGTTGCTGAACCTAGACCTGACCAACTGCAGCGACCCCACATCATACTGACCCCCCAGGCTTGTAGGCACTWGTCATGATGGGTGCATCACTTCACCTGTCTCTTATTTTACCCTGATGCATGCATCACTCTGGAACATAGTAAATCTGGACTCAGACCACGACCTTAGGAACTGTAGCTTACCACCTTCAGTGTGTGAATGGGTGAATGATTGAAGTGTAAAGCACTTTGGAGTCTGTAATGACTTAATAAAGTACTATATGTATATGTTCAAGACATTTAGCAATTTGAGTTTAAATTAGCATGGCTTTTGTGTTTTTGCCTACTATGTCAAGTGCTTTAGCTACTTGCTAAAGCACTTGCTTGACTTTGGACWTTTATCCAAAGTCAAGCAAACCTATATGACATTAGCTAGTATCCAAAAAATATGTTTTAGCCCTGTATTTGTCACCTGTCCTTCGTATCTACATTAATCAATGATTCATAGAGTACTACTTATTTTTTCCTTGGATCCTGGCCTGATAGACTTGTTTGTTCATTAGAATTCAAAGAAAACATTCCATTAATAGAAATAATTACAACRACAAACAAGTAGAGGAGAGTRACTAAAAGCAGCAGCAGAGTGAGGAAATGTGTTCAGTTTGTCCTGCAGCAGTCTAAGCCTATAGCAGCAGAACCTAAGGAATAACTCAGGAAACCTAAGCCTAAATATAGGATTCATCAAAAAAGTAATGTCTAGCCTTAAATGTATACAGAGTGTCAGTCTCACGGACATTAATTGAAAGCTGGTTCCACAAGAGAGGAGCTTGAGAACTGAAAGCTCTGCCTCCCATTCTGCTTTCAGAAACTCTAGGAACCACAAGTAAATCTGCAGTCTGAGAGTGAGGTGCTCTGATTGGAAAAAAATGGAACAATAAGGTGTTTAATATATGATGGAGCTTGATTGTTGAGAGTTTTGTATGTTAAAAGTAAGATTTTAAATTATTTTCTGAATTTGAGAGGGAGCCAGTGGAGAGAAGCTAAAACTGGAGAAATATGATCTCCTTCCAACTCTCATTAAAACTCTAGCAGCAGCATTTTGGATTAACTGAAGACTTCTTAAAGTGTTTTTTGGATGTCCTGATAATAAAGAATTACAGTTATCCAGTCGAGACGTGATAAATGCATGAATCAGTTTTTCTGCATCCTTTTTGGACAAAATGTTTTTAATTTTAGTGATATTCCTCAGGTGGAAGAAGACGGTCCTGGTAATATTTTTAATGTGGGGGTTAAAAGACATGTCCTGATCAAAAATAACACCAAGTTTCTTTACATTAGAAATGGAGGCCAGATTAATGCCACCCAGCAAAAGTGAAAGGCTGCAAAGTTTATTTCCATTATGTTCAGGTTAAAAAAAACACAATCTATGTCTCCAAGTTTAGAAGCAGAAAATTAAGAGTCATCCAATTCTTTAAATATTTAAGACATGTTTGTAGTTTAAGTAACTGATTTAATTAATCAGGTTTTGTGGATAAACATAACTGATTATCAGTAAATTCGTAACTATGTTCTTATCATGATGGAGTATTTTTGACTGTCTGCTTCTTAAATAATAAATTCATGATAAATATTAAATTATGATTTTTATCCTGATTAATCTTCATTTTACTAAAAACAAGGTCTTACCATTGAACATGTTTATAATATAAAATATATTTATTTAAATAGCAAAAACAACTGTCAATTTGCAAAAAAAGAAATAAATAATTACTTGGAAGAAACATGCTTTTCATGGTTTAGCCAAAGATTGTTCAAGTTTTAGTTCAGATAAATTTGAAAAATAT
>NW_013952575.1:238318-241516 GCF_001266775.1 Austrofundulus limnaeus | reverse complement strand
TTTCCATCCTGACTCCTGCTTCCAGGAGCAGCTTTGGTTGAATAAAGCGGTGATAAATATCCCTGTTGATCACTTGATTGATTACCTTACTCAAAGGTCACGCGGGTTCTGGTAATTTCCTTGCGCCCGAGGCTCCTTTTCGTCTGCGWCCAATGCACCCACTCTTCGTAAGGCTCACGTTATTTTTAACTCCTTCAGCGCTCAAAAGGCTACAGGAAAACACTTAAATTTGCTAAAACAATAACTAAATAAAACATGTTTTGTGACATGAACATTTTATTTATTTATTTATTTATTTATTTATTTATTTATTTATTTATTTATTTATTTATTTTGCTCGTTCCACAGAGAGAGTTTCGAACCCAATTAATTCCTAATGATGATCCAACCAGGGCTGCAGGGGTCTGCGCTCCGCTCCGCGCCGCGCCGCCAGCGACTTCAGGATCTCCTGATAAAATACGAAATGAGAGSGTGCTTTAGAGGAGACGCAGAAGGAGAAGATGTAGGGAAGAGCAGAGTGAGTTATTGCGGCGAATGAAAACTGTTTCCATTTAGGCTAATTGAGCGCTCTGCCTTGAAGCGCCCCCTTCTCTCCCCTCGGTCACAGCGTGCGTAAATTTGGAGTTGTGCGTTTCGCCCGGCGCGCCACCTTCTCTCTTCCAGGCTCGGCGCGCGACTTCTGGAGCAGCCCACTTAATGGCATCATTTATGCCATTACAGCTGAGGTCTGGTGAAGGGCACGGCCACAGCAGAGTATCACTTTCAAACTCCTCWAGACTTGTCGTCTAAAGTTAGCGAGTCGGAGACAACCCTCGCTCACTCCGAGTTTTGAGCGCCTGGATGTTCTGCCGTTGAAGGGATAAGTTTCTGAAACACTTGTGGAGTTTTGTTTGTTTAATTATTTAGGGAAATATATATTATTTATTGCTCAGGGGTGAAAATCAGGCACAAGTTTGCGCGTTCTGGAAACTTGATGATGCGGACAATCAGAGAAAACCTGAAAAGAAACCCGTCACGTGACTCGTCTTGTCATGTTACACAGTCTTTGATCTCATTTGCCTCTTTTCTTGATGCATGTTTTTTTCTCAATCATGATGTCGCCACGTAATCAATTTTCAGATCACTTTGGAATCGTTGCAGTTCGCACGAGTTCATCTGCGAGGTCAGCAAGATCTCCAGCTGATCTCACGACTGTCCAACCCCTTTAATGATCTGCTTCCGTACACCTTTATTACGCATTGTTTGAGCAGGGATCTGTCAAATGAAAAAATAAAGTCTGCTATGTATCTTTTTTCTGCGTGCGCCTTAGTRGAAGTTTATTTTTAAATGTAAAATCCGCGGTCTGGATAGCTTAATTAGGCCTACGTCAGAAAAGGCCTTAAAACCTTAAAAACCAAAAGGGAGAAAATWAATTTTTAGTTGCAGATCTGAACAAGTTCGTCCTCCCTTAATGAAACTGGTCTACCTCTGTAGGTTGAAGCAAGTGAAAACATTTATTCTGGGTAGAGTTTACGCACAGGATCGTCTCGAGCAGGCAATAATAGGCAGCACTTAACGTATTAATAATTGTCAGCACAAATGGGGAAGATTTTAGGGGGGAGGGGGTGAACAGTTTCATACTGAAGCTGTATAAGCCGGGTGCAGCAGAGGGGAAAAACAGGAGGGGGTGGGGGGCGTTTTCATTCATTCCCAGCGCTTCAATGGTCAGGATACAATTAAAATACATAAAACCTGCAATGGCTTGACTCAACATGGGTCAGTTTAAATGAGCGTTGATTAATGTCGCCTCATTTCAAGAAGGGGATGGGGTTGGGGGGGGTAACGATCTAGACCTGGTTGCGCTGCCAAAATAATCCGTTTTAGCAAAGCTTTTAATCTAAAAAAAGTATCAAGCTTGGTTCACAGGTCTCTTCTAACTGTGCCAAAAATCTGATTTATTTTTATTACCGAATCAAACGTGCATTTTGTGTTTTTAATTGAAAGTTTGCCTCTATTTTGAGCACTCAAAATTTAGACTACAGCTTTTTTTTTCCTCAGAGTGCCCCCCCTCCCTAACCTTAAACCCTTGCGCATTTTTGCCTCCCAGTTTAAGCAGCACGAGATGGGTCCACGATTCTCCCCCCCATCTTCATCACATCAACCTCATATCAAAGTGATAAATCCTCTCAAACTTTCCCCCTTTTTTTTTTCTTTCCTTCTCCTGGCACTTGCCGGCAAGATTTCGCTCCGCTGTGCGCATGTGCGAAGGTGTCCCAGACTGACAATGCTGGAGAGATAGCGCGTGTGGGATTGAGAAACCCAGAGAAAAAAGAGACAGAGAAAAAAATAATAATAAAAAGAGAAGGAAATAGGAAAAAGATTGACAACACAAACCCACGCCGAGAGACTGGCAGCATGAGGTCCAAAGGCAGGGCACGGAAACTGGCCACGAGTAGGTGCAACATCCATTTATTTATTTTTTTTTCCTTCTTCTTCCTTCTTTTCAAACAGCTTCTAACTTCATATATAAGCTGTCGCTGTTACAACAGCGTTACTAGTTACTGTGACGGGTTTGACTAAAGAAGCTGAAGCCAAACCTTTCTTTTCTTCTGTTAGAWTTGAGTAAACCGAGATGCTGCCGTGCGCGAAGGGGGGGGAAAGAATCCAGCGCGTCCGCGAGATGTGCGTAAAAGTTGAGGGAGCGCTGCAGGAACTTTGTGCCAGGCGGTCCGCTCGGTTTTTGCGGGGGCAGAAACGGCTTCGTTGCATGTAGTGGGCGCTGTGGTGTTGAGTGGCGTTGCAAGTTCAAATCCCACGTCCTGAATGTCGGCTGCTGCTCTCCATCTGCTGCTGCTGCTGTTTGGCTGCTTCTCGCCGCAGTTTCACCGAGGAAACKTTGGCTTGATGGAAAGAAAAGGGAAAAAAAACTGAACACGCACGGAGAGTGGTTCAGAGAAGCGGGGTTTTTTATTGGATTTATTTAAAACATATATGTGAGTTTATTTCGAGCTATGAAACTGCTTTATTCTTGCTGTTTTAATTTAAATCAATTTTAATATATGGTAAAAAAAATACTTCACATAGAAAAAAAACACGAGCTGTTTAATGAGTAATTAATAAAGTTGCACTTTTCTCATTGAAATCGATTCAATTACTTTAACAAAACCAGCTTTGTGAATGGGGTGATATGCACTGATTTGTCACAATAAATTATAAAGA
>NW_013952575.1:224981-238209 GCF_001266775.1 Austrofundulus limnaeus | reverse complement strand
GTGTGTGTGTGTGTGTGTGTGTGTGTGTGTGTGTGTGTGTGTGTGTGTCCTTCCGAGCGGAGCAGCGCGTCGTCCTTCTCCACATTGTTCAATGGGCCATGCTGCATCTCGCGTTTGTCTGGCGGAGCTCATTAAAACGGTTAATAGATCGGCCCATTGGAGAGGTGAGGTGAGAGGGGTTGAGGGGGTGGGTGGGGAAGTGAAATGGAGACCCCCATTAAACGGCCCTGGAGCAGCCCCCAGCCCCCATTTTTTCGTCTTTCCACCGTTCACGCGCTCCGTTTKGCTTCAAAGCTCCGTGATTTAAAAATCTTCAGATGATGCGGTCAAGAATCATCAGGTTTCCAGGCGGGATTCTTCTTTTTTTTCTCTTTATCTGACCATAATAATTGTTGATTTGAACTTGAACCAGCCAAAAATACACCATTAACTCAAAGACAGGAAGTAGGCTAATTAAATAAAAATAAAACATAATTACCAACACTGATCTGCCTGTGTATGGGGGGTCATGAAATTCCACGTGTTTCTGTGTGTGTGTTTGTCTCTTAGCAAAACATTTCATGAACCACTTCACAGATTTTAAAGAGACCCTCTGAAAGTACCCACCGGATGCACATCTATGACTGACTAATTTCTTAAGTCCACCTGGTTCAAGATGACCTCTACAGCCAACTAAATTTAACAAAAATGAACAGAACTCAGTCAGTCTCACAAATTATCATCTAAAAATGTCTTTGGCATTGCTGTCTGTTTTCCCCATCACATATATCAAGTGCTGACAGATAAGTGTGATCTTTAGCATTAAATGTTGAAGTCAATCTTGTGTCTGCTAACAGCATATCTCATCATGGCTGTAAAACTTGTGATTGTCATGTGATTGTCATGTCACCATGAGTTCTTCATTAAAACCTTGGCATGCATGGCACAGGGGGATATGCATTCCTTCAAGGAATTACACCCCCCCTTTTATTTTTTTTGTTAATGAAAGTAAGTGTGTTACATTGTTGGATTGATACCATTAAATTAGCTTTTTATCATGTATTAAACGAACAATTTCAGACAAACTTTTAGATAGTTTTGGGATGAAGAAGAGGCAACATATTTTCATCAAGCAATAATGTGATTGATCTGACAAAGAATGTGCAGCTGGATGTAAAATCAAAGAAAAAAATTGTGTCTTCACTCATATTAATGTGGCATGTCGAGGTGTGATAGATTTTTCTTTTTTTTTAACAAAGTGCATGTGTTACAGCAGGGATGGTAACGGTCAGTTGCAGAAATATCCAGGACCCCTCATCCATCAACAATGTGTGAAAATGAGCCTTTTGGAAGGTCTCTGATGTTAATGAGTCGTTCAGGACTCAGGCTCTAGGCTGTAAACAGAGGGCTGATGAGGTTAGTGGTTTGTTTGGGCACTGTTGTCACCCACTTGAAGAATGGCCTCTTGTCTCGGGCAGCGAAAAAACGTCCAGACCCTTGTTGTGAGTTTATTCTGAGGGTTGGACACCTCAGGGGATTTTCTCTTGTTTTTATTTTTATTATTATYAATATTAAATCATTGGTTCACAAACCATCCCACTTGGGAAGAATTTTATAATTCATAAAGTTTTTGAATGATTGTGTATTGAGAGGGCGGTACCAATGCTATGACCCAGACAGAGCAGTGTGGGAACACCAAGGGTTGGATGGACAGAGGTGGTGCTGGTGGGGGTGGGGGCTTTGCAGCAACATATTAAGCCTGGGAACAGCAGTGTGTTTACCACCGGGAAACTGTACCAATACAGAACAATGAGCAAGCCTTACCCCTTCTAAATAATAAAAAAAGGCAATTCTACTTTCTTCTTCCCCTTAAAGGTCATGGAGTTAGAGATAGAGAGTCAACACAAAAGCCCCCAGTCTGTCGGCAGTCTGGTCTGGCTCAGTACGGTGCCAAGGCTGAGGTCATTATCAACAGAGCAGTCCCAAGCTAAGCATATTTTTATAGATTGTGAGTGTGTTTGTGTGCTGGAAAGGGCAGTATGTGCTCGTCAGGCCGGACCGAGTGTGTTTTAGTGTGTATACACAAAACAAAAGCACTCAGCAGAGTGTACACTCTTAGCTGTCAAATGCAAGGAATTTTCCCCCAACCGCTCTGAGATAAATGACATATTGCTGAGTTTAAATTAAAAAAAAAAGTTTACATCAAACTGATTTGTGTGTCGTTATGATGTCTGAGGAGATATGAAGTCAATGCAGTGCTGATGGTGCAGTTCAGCTGAGACTAATAATACGCCGTTGGGGGAGTTAGCGCCGCTTGGCAAGCTCTGAGGAGAAATGTTCGTTAGCTAATTAAAGAAACTCAATCATTTTATATGCGCCAATCAATTACCTGGAGCAGGTGGTAGAAACCAGGCCCGACACTCTGGCCTCATGTCTCACATCAGCTAACAACCATAAGTTACTTTACTACATTATTAAACTTTTTTTACAGTATAGGAAGACTAAATATGATTTGATGTGATTTGAAGCTATAGCTGCCAGTGCGGGCATTATATCAACTTTATGTGATCATTTTCTATGATTCACTTTTTTTCTGTCTCTGGTTGTATGTTCTTATTTCATTCATTAATGTCACATAGGATTTTGTGGTTAGTTAATTCCATTTGCTGGTGCTTTAATAAACGTCCAACTGCTTTTGCATGTTGTCAGAATTCTTTTGAAGTCTGAGGAGAAACTTCGCACACATTCAAATGGCACGCAGAGCTTGTAAACGCTGCATTTTGACGGCTGTCCTGGAAGCTTGATGGAGAAAACAGCTCTCACACATTGAGGGGAGAGCGGGCGGCTATAAACAGGAATTACCTAACAATTGTTTTGTGAATGTGGTGATAACAGCGTGTTCCAGCACTGCTTGGGGATCTCCCTGGGTGGAGTGGGGCTGGACCACTGGAAGGTTGGTGGCGAGAGAGAGAGAGAGAGAGAGAGAACGAGAGAGGGTGGTGGTGGTGGTGGTGGGGGGGGGTCCTGAGCGAATGAGAGAATTGTCCTTTCAGAATATGATCAAGGTAAAAAAGGGTTATGTAAGGATGCCGGACTTGGCAGATGCAGATAGATGTGTACATTATTGGTTGATGTTTTTTTTAATCATACTCCTTTTGTTTTTTTCCAATCCCCCCCCCCCCCCCCCCCCCCCACAAAAACCCAACACCACCCACACACACACACACACACACACACACACACACACACACACACACACACACACACACACACATACTCTTGTCCACCCTGTAGCTCATTAAAAGGTGACCCCTCACCCTCACAGGACGAGACTGAGGTGGGGAGGAGAGGCGATCAAAGCTGAGGTCTTCCTGATGAAGTTTGAACAGGAGAACATTCACTTGATTGGAGCTGATTGTGTTGCCTTGTGGTGCAGCGCTGAAATGCAATGATAATGATGATGATGATGATGATGATGATGATGATGATGATGACGTTACAGTGGAAGACAAAACGTGACATGTTTTATTTACAAGCTGAGAAAGTATTACTCATTTAAAGGGGTGACAAAGTGAAAAAAATGGTCATTACCAATCAAAGGTTTGAACACAAACTTATTTAAATTGGAACTCTTTCATGCATGTAATTTTGGAGGTGTAACAATCTAATTTGATTAAAAACTAAATTTAAATGGAAGTAAAATGAAATAAAAAGGGTTTCTTTTGCTGTTTAAACCAAGTTTATTTCTACAAGCAAACGTACATTTTTGACCACGTCTTTTTTATTAGTAGTCTCAATAACTTATTTGTGACACTCATTTCACCATCATTCGCCATAGTTTTACTCACATCTGAGGGAAGACAAAAACAAAACAAACCATGAGCCTGTCTTTACCAGTCCTTTGATAAATCCTCACTCGTGTTTGTGAGGTTTGGCATGTTGTGTTGCTGGTCAGCCAGGGTCGTAGCAGAGGAAAAAATGTGTGTCTGTGGAAAAGAATGCCGAGACTGATTAGCGCTGCTTACCTGTGAGTGAACTGGACGTGCCGGCATGTGTGATGAGACCGAGGAAACAAGGGAACAATAGGACAGTAGAGATTCCTTTCCTCGCCGCATTCCAGCAATCCAGCAGCCGAGGCCCCCTGCCTGGGGCTTTGATGAACCCTCCTCGCTGCTTCCTGGGATTGTCACTCCTCGGCAAACACAAAAACATGAAGAAGCCGGTGAGCGCGGCCCTCCCCAGGATGTCCTGTTTTGATTAGTGTTAGCATCCTAAAAGCACTGTAGGAATATTATTTTAACACGGAGAAGCGCTTGATGGTGACACATACACTCCTTCCCACTCCGTGACCCCCAGGGTCAAATACACTACAATGAGCCGGGAATCAAAGAGGTGCTCCTCACCCTGAGATTTGGCTGAGGAAATCATGAGAGGAAAAGGAGTTGATAGTACGATAAGGAGAGGTTAGAAGGTCTACCAACAGGTGTCAGGAATTTGACATGCCGGTGCTTAATGAATTTCCAAGAAGCACTTAACTGTCTTAACTGAGTATCTGAGTATGTGAGTAGCATATTGGTGGCAAAAAAAGATCATATTTTTTGAAAACAGTGAAGATGAGCACAAAATACTTGTCGAAAACAACTATGTCTGCTACCCTGTGAAACATTCAGAGGTATATAAAGTACATGAAAGAAATAACCAAGTAAAAATAAACATACCTCAACAGAAAATGACTGGTAAAATTTAATTTCACAGAAAAGAAAAGCACTTAAATAAAAGTCAAACTGATCACATTAATCAGAAGGGTAAAAGTAAAAGTACACACACTCTAAGAAATGAAGTGCTGAAATGACTTAACTAAAATGGTTCCACTAAACTGAGTTGAATAAAAAATAACACAGTTCTGTTAAAGACAATTAAATATAAATTGCTGTACATTCACTTGTGGAACCAGCTGACATAACTTGGTTAAGTAAATTATTTTTTTAGAGTCCATAAACAACTCCTTATAAGATGAGTTTGGCCATATTTAAATGTGTAACATGTACTGTATGTGTTAAATTTTAAAGTAAAAAAAGTCAAATGTACTGTTTTTTTTATTTTGAATGTAACACAATAAAATTAAAAGTAACAATTAACAAATAAATACTTGGTAAAATTACAAATGACATTAGTTCTGTATTATGTGAAACAGTTGAGCAACATACATCTATGTCTTTTTTGGATCCTTTGAATTCAGAGTGCAGTGAAGCAATGCATCATGGTCTGTTGTGTTGCTGTTACTTGAGGGCTTTAGTTTGACAGGGGGGCACGTTCTGTTCACCTCAGTGTCCACAGGCGACCTTAGGGACCTCAGGGCCTGGACGTCTCTGTCAGTACTGTGATAGGTCTGCTCACAGGGTCAGTGGACAAGCTAATCGATTTTATCTCGCTTCCACACATCACGCCAAAGCCCTACTGACCTCATATTCACATAGTCACTGATCAGAGGATTACTTTTCCCCATCTTCTGTCTATCTTTATTACTTTTCCTATCCCATAACATTTTATCTGTCTGACAC
Organism: Austrofundulus limnaeus; assembly: GCF_001266775.1. Classification (NCBI taxonomy): domain Eukaryota; kingdom Metazoa; phylum Chordata; class Actinopteri; order Cyprinodontiformes; family Rivulidae; genus Austrofundulus; species Austrofundulus limnaeus. The sequence goes on along the minus strand of NW_013952575.1, from coordinate 232,669 downwards.
ATGTCTTTGTGTTTCTTTCATGTACAACCTTATTGCCTCATTCAGATTTTTTTTCTCCTTTTAAATTTGGAAATAAAAATTTTATATAAAAGCAAATGTGATATATCATTTCATTTTTAGAACATTATTGTATTGCAGATTCAGTTTTAAATGAAAATTTGTGCTTGCCAGCAAGAAATACAATTTTGGTAACCATGATAAAGAAAAATCCTAAATATTCTTGGAATGTTTTGTAAATTAAATAAAGCATAAAAAGGATTTCATAATGACATAAAAGACAAAAAAAAGTTTCTTCTTAGTTACTTTCAATTAGTCAGGTCTTTCAGAGATGGTGGACAGAATCCAGTCCACAGGATCCACATTTGAGTTCATTTGTAGTGAGGATTATTGCAATTAAGTAACTGAAACATGAGGGGAGGAGGAACTTTTCGTCTACTGTAGATATGTCTTTGTTGCATGGAAATAAAGTCTGGAGTAATCTTTTAACAGACACTCCAAAATTTTCCTCCAATGCAATAGTTTGCTATTGTACATTTTCTGGACAAAACAGCAACTTTATGGATTTAAAGTTAAACATGACACAAGCTAAAGTAATTCTTATCTTTAGCACTTACTGGAAAATTTGGCCCCCATGTTTCTTTACTTGATTGGACTTCTTTGCAGGAAGGCTGGCAAGCAAGGGAAAAAACCACAATATTCTTGGCCAATCTTCTGGATGAGCATTAAAATGGAAGCTTTGGGAATGGTTTGGAAACTTTCTACTCATCAGTGTTAGGAGATACCATGCTGACAGTCAGCAGATGGACAGCCAAGTACAACACAAGACAGCCACATGGGCCGACAGCACACGTCTCAACAGACAGACCAGACCAAACATTTCACTCATCTTTGTTTAGTGGAAACAACATTTGCTACATTTTTGATCATTTACTGTGATTCTTTTGCTCAGAGTGACTCAAGTGTGAACAGAAGATGAATGATTCCAGATGCAATAACACATTCTCACTTTCGACTCATCACATATTGGCGCTTGTTCAGGTTCCCTCTGTGTCCGGTTTTGACGCGTCAGGTAAAACCCAGCAGCAGTTATTGACGCATCACATAGGGTCTTTGGGTTGGGGTTCATGGTTAATATTAGGGGTCAGGATTATTAATTTTCAGTTAATGCGATTAGGGATAAAATTTCTGGGGCTAATGGAAGTTACTTTAGGGTTTGAGACAGTTAAAGGGGCAATATCATGTAAAATCCACTTTTTTTGAGTTTTATATCATGGTATAATGTTATATTCTCATTAAAAAACATGCCCAAAACCTTACTTTGACTCGTTCATGCATGTTTGAGAAATCCTGCAGCGTTTTTAGGCGACCATGCTGAGGAGCAAATTGACAGGTAGGGACCAGAAACATCTTTTGGGACCAGAAACGCCTCTGGGTTGTGTCCTTTTGGGACAAGCTCCTCYTCTAGGATGTGTCTGTAAGCCGAACTTCATCATGGCAGAGCCCCCCTCCACCCGCTCCGCAACTCCGGCAGGCTACGTGCTGAAAAGGACGTGACCAAAGTGGTTGGATGTTCTTAAAGTGGCAGAGACTTATTTCAAGGTGTTTAGAAACTTTCAAGATGAGAAGTAAATTGTTTTGGGGATTTTTACAAATATATAGCTCTTTCATAAGCAGAAAATGTGACATGGTTACTTTATTCTAGTAAAAAATGAAATACAGGCTTGGAAAGCACATAATATCGCCCCTTTAATTGTCATGCATTTTCGACACTTTTCTGACAACAGACTCCCCCTTCTTGTTCTCATCTCGTCAATCTGAATCTAGCACTACAAATAATTTGAAGTATGACTGAAGTACAGGAGCAGAATTTGAACAAATTAATAAATTTGGCAAAATTAAAAACTTTATCATCTTTTCAAGTGTCTGAAAAATATTAGTAAATATGTGCTATCTTTTCTTGTGTTTTCTAGCTGTCTTGTTTGCACCAGTTTATTGTGTTGGACTTTTTTTGGTAATCAGTATAGGAATTCTTTATTTAACATTCCCTAATAAATGGATGCCAGCCTGGTAAATGCTGAGATGAGACATGGGAATTGGGAGGACAGCACAGGGTGGGACATTGCAGGTGTGAGTTTGTGTTTCTCTCTGCCCAGCCATTAATCGCTGCCATATGACAGTTCAATCTACAAGGGGGCCAAAAGGAGCAGCCAGCTGGTTACCAGTGCAGGTCATTACTGAGCACAGAGGCAGCCAGTCGCATCAACGATCAATGACAAAGGCTGGGCAAAAAGTGAAGGAAAAGTGAAAGGAGGTACAGTTGAGAAAGATATAAGGGTGCGAGAGGCGATGGAGCTGTGAGGATGAAGGGAGGGGGCAGGAGAAGAATGGCAGGATAATAGTAGTTATGCTGCTGAAGGTCAGTTCTTGATTGTGGAGTGGATGACAAACAGGCTGTCAGCTGCCAAGAAATAGAGATATTCATCCAATGCTGCGAAACAAAAAATATGGCCTCTTGCATGTGCATGCACATAAATGTACAACAAAATGGTCATTTCCATAACAGCTCGACTGAGAATGCAGCAGTGGAATTCAGTATGAGCCATTGTTTTATGAATTCTGTGTACAAGGTGTTGGCAGTCAGCACTGCCCTTTTAGTGGTCAAGTTTGGTCTGTGCTGTGGTGAAAGTAACGACTGGCTTAAAAAAATCATTTGTGAAATTGCCACAGCTCCCTTGTCTTGGCTGCCCACCATGTTACTATTGGACTACTCGACATTATAAGATCCATCCAGCATGTTTACTGAGTCCTAAAAAGTCAAATGCCGTATTTTTATTCCATTTGCTTTATGACATTTATCCCATTTCATGCAGAAAATGTCATTTTCAACTTCTCACCCATGTTTACCCTGTGAACATGTTAAAGAGACGTGGGTGTCAGTATTTAGCCAGATAAAATAACAAGGAGTTCTCTCTTTTTTTTTCCCTCATGGCCTTCTGCCTGTTTACACTGCTCTATCTCTCAGCAGATCCACTGGTTCTCCTGCCCAAACAATGATTCTCACACACATCAGCACATACACACGAGTCATCTCAGCATGGACACCACTGAGTGATGATGACTCATTACAGAGAAGGGTGCCCTTTGGTCTCCTTTAGTCTTTATGGATCACTCTCTGGCAGAAACATATTCCCCAATGCCAAGTTTGCGTCCATCTGCCCGCCTGCCTGTCAGACAGTCAGGCCCCTTAGTCTCTCTCCCGTTTTTTCCCCCCTCTCTCCCTTGACTTTCACACACGAGTACATAGCAGACATCCCTGCTTCTGTTTATTTAAATAACAAACCAAAGAAATATCTCCTTTTCCCATTATAGATATACATGACAGATTTCTTGTATTCCCCAGCGAGAATAATGGACACAAGTGTTGATTTGTTCAAAGATCCTTTTTAGATGAACTTAAGGAATGCTTCCAAAGTTGTCCAGCATCCAAGGGTGTGGTATATTAAAAGATTAATTACATCCATTTAACTCAAACTTTTATGTTGAAATTGGCATCCCATATCTCTGAAGTTGAACTCACAGTAATCCAATCTACTTCCCTGCGTGCAGTTGTAGTAAGTCCTCAGAGTACAGATGTGCAAGGGGGAAGCAGAGAAAAAAAGTCAGTTTAGATTTCCAAAGATTCTGTGTTACTTTGTTAATTCAATGCCATCGACCTGCCAAGAGTATTCTGTGTAGATCAGGCCGCTAATGTGTTTGTTGTGGGCGCAAACATTTGATCCTTCACTTGACAAATGYGATTTGTTTGGCCTGATTTGATCAGTTGCAGGAGCCTCGCTTTTTTTCCCAGCCAGGACCATATAAACCTTCCATACAAGAGAAGTTTAAATGTTTATTTTTCTGTATGTGACAAAATAAACTCTATTACATTTGTCTTGGGCCATGGGGCTCTGCTGGCTTAGATGAAATGCTCTTTGGGTGTTAATGTAATTCTGGTTTTTGCTCAGCCAGGAGACTAGTCACCATCGGGGTTTTAAAACAAGTGCTGAAATGCAAGAAACAAAGTCTCAATGTAATACCTGCAGTTTCAGTGGTGGCAGCTTTGGTGCTTTTGTTCCTGGTGTATTATTGCAATTTTCTTTGGGAAGTCAAAAATAATGCTAAATAATTTTGGATATGTTTTTTTTTTTTTTTTTTTTTTTTTTTGCTGAATGTCTGTGCCACTGCAACTTGTAAAATTACGACTGACATAGCCCGGGACATATCTTTTTCACAGATTTGACATGCATTATACACATCTTTTACATTAAGTACACCTTATAGGTGGTATGACACATGTATTATACCACCTTAGATAAAAAAACACAAATAAATAAAATGCAAAAAAAAAACATAACTTTTTGACTGAATTTGATTAAGGTGAGGAAGGCCTTTCTCTTAAAATTCAGTGTTTCATACATTAGATGCAGTAATTACAGTTACATTTAATAAAGATTAAACTCATATCCGTAGCTCACCCTAAAGCTGACAGCAGCCCAAATTACAAAAGGAACTGTCTTCTTTTCAGCTGGTGATGTCCCAAAGAATATTTACTGGTAAATATTGGAGAAAATAAAGTCCAACGATGTTTGGTGAATGTATTGAAAATGTAGGTTTTTATTTCAAAAGCTTAAACTTAATTTGGTCAGAAAACAACATATTAATAACACACTAAGCAAAGCTGTGAGCCGTTAGTGCAAATTTAATACAAGGATGATTTATGTCCTCTGTCTCAGCCGACAGTACATGTTTGTCAGCCCCGGAATTGTTGGCCAAATCCAAAGGCAGAAGTAATTTGTCTCAGTATGTGTGGGAGGTGAGGGCGAAGGTCAGTGAAATGAAAATGACCAGACCTTACTTAATTGTTGTATCTATTTGCAGTTTGACACAGGATGTCTGTCTGCGTGTCTATCCGTCTCTCCGTCTATCTGTCTTSCTTCGGCCTTGGCGCCATGTTTTATGTCACTGGGTCGAGACCCTTTGGCTGCAGTCAGCCTTTATGGGCACTGATCTGATTGAGCTTGAAGTTCAATGAAGAGATCCTTTTGGACTGATAGCATCACTTTCACAACACTCAGTCTAAAGGCGACTTTTTTTCCTCAGCTCTTCAGTTTCAGAAATTCTATACTAAAAACTTAGAACACTGATTCGTATAAGGGCAAAGGGGGTTATTTAGATATTTGTATGTGCGTGTGTGTGCGTGGGTGGGTGTGTAGATGTTGCTGTGGTCTCAGAAAACTCACAAATATGATGCTTCAACACTGTTTTTTGCCTGCATCGTGGAACATCTGACAAGGTTAAGCCAGTAAATTGTTGGACGAAATGCTTCCTGTGTGTGATTACATTTATCATACATAATTACAAAGCTCTGCTCTGTCTACACATGATGACCCCTGACCTTGTGTGTGACAGTTGTAGGTGGGTGTTGCCAGATGCCCAAATGTGGTGTCCAGGTTGCACAAAGTCTGGTTTCTGTTGCAAGATTGAAGGTTTTCATTCTGTTTTTGTTCTAAACCTTTGGACTCAAAAAACTTGTTTTAAAGATTTTATTTTTCCCAGTTAGGAAGATTTGTCCTTTTACCCAGTATTTGAAACACTTGAGCAACACTAACAAACATTTCATTCAATGCATGTACGCAGGTGATGCCCATAATTTAGATCACTTGACCACCAGGATTGTGGCAAAACCTTAAAAACCTCTTAGATGCCAGTTTGTTGAATATGATGTTTAAAGAGACAGTTCAGATGTTTTGAAGTGTTGTTTTGTAGCAAGCTTTTAACTAATCAATATCTTAGCAGCTAACTGTAGCTTATTCATTACAACCCAGGGAACTTCCTCAGAAATTTCACATTTTTGTCTGCATAACTGCAACGTACAACCGGCAATATAAAAAATGTAGAAGTAGTAGTAAAATAATGTTTGTATGAATCGTTATTAAATTTTACAGACACAAGTTAGTTTAGAATGTATGTCAAGTTGTTGACCTAGTCAGAAAGTTATCTAAAACTGGTGAGATATCTTTTGTTCATGCCCTTTCCTCAAAACCTCTGTCCAAATTATCTGAACTATCTTTTAAAATTGCTGATCAGCTACTTACAGTTGTAAACATTTGTAAACTGTTTTACATGCAAACTAGCTAATATAATGAATGATAAATCTGCAGTGACTTTTTATTCCAGAAATGAACATCCAGTTAATACCACCCCGTTTAAGTTACAGAACATTTGAGTTTAATTACCTAAACACCTTTCACCATAAGTAAAAAAAAATAGTTTAACAGCTAAATAATTTTACTCTGATTTTCACACATTTCTGTTTAAACAGGGAAAAAAAGGCGTGAAATACTCCACAGACCATGATTCAGACCAAGCAGCCAAAGTTGGTTCAGACAAAAAATAGGTGGTCTCAGTCCAGATCAAACTGGAACATGAGATGTTTTGGTTTTTAGTGTAGAAGAATTTTAAGGGAGGCTGAAAACAGAAACCCAGTGGAAATTGTGTTTGTTCAGAGGACAAATAGTTTTTTTATTTTATTTTCTATAAATTTTTACTCTGCAGCTTTGCATGTTTAGATTTTCAGGTGTGAAATGTTCAAAACAACTAACAGAAACTAGACAAGTTTTTTTATGAGTTAACAATTTGTGAAACTTTACAGACTTTTTTTTTATTCTAAAATCCCTTTATTTCCTATGGGTTGCCCTCTCTAATTATTTGAACCATTCTTTCCTTTTCTTTTKTTTTCCTTCTTTTACATTTRATCCATCCACTGGTTGGACATTTCTTCTTCCTCTTCCTCTGCACTTGCACCCTTTCTGTGTTATAATTCCCACCTATTATTTTTGTCCGAGGGCCTCATTAGTCATGTCGCTGTCAGCCCCCAGCTGCAAACGCACACACTTATACACACTGCCGCATATATTCCTGCACATGCACAGATATGGAAGTCATCAAGGCGAGGTCAAAGGTCCCCCTCATTACCCAGCTCCAGTGAAAACTTTTGGTGTGTTTTATGCCAGCATCAGAAAGCAGGACGGGGTGTTGGGGGTGGAGGACAAAGAAGGCAACGAGGCTTATAGAAAAGCAAGATAGTGAAGATTGTTAATGTGAGTTTAGATTTATGAACGGCTGACAAAGTGTTGAAGAGACGCAAGACAGGACAGGAAGAGCCCAGGCCTCCCTTGAAAACGGAGATCTGTGATGTCAATGGGATTTGCCTGGTTAAATAAAGGTTAATGCAACATGAATAAAAGCAACATCTGATGCTGACCTCCTCCACTCTGTGTTCGTATTCTAGATAAGAGGCCCGATCAGAAGATAAACTGTAGCAGAGGCTGAGGTCTGAGGACGCGAGTTTGCTCGTGTCGCTCAGTCATCACCGCAGACATTGCTGGCAGCGTACACGACCGGTGTTTCCTGACGTTAAACACAGCATTTCTAAATAAAGTCATTAGTGGCAGCCCAACAGAAGCCCATTCATTCACCTTTCTCTTCAGACACACGCACACACACACACTTTCTCTTTCTTACTCTCTCTCTCTCTCTCTTACATACAGTACAGAGGCTTTGAGCTCGCACGGGACATGATACGCTGACATCTGACAGAAAGGAAAGCAGGAGTGTGTGTGTGTGTGTGTGTGTGTGTGTGTGTGTGT
>NW_013952575.1:217937-224568 GCF_001266775.1 Austrofundulus limnaeus | reverse complement strand
GGCTGCGCTTTGTCTGGTTCCTCACCTAGGACCTGTCTGCCATGGGTGACCCTACCAGGGGCATAAAGCCCCAGACAGCATAGCTCCTAGGATCATTGGGACACTCTAACCCCTCCACCACGATAAGGTAGCAGCCCAAGGAGAGRATAAAGTGGGGTTTAATCGGAAATTATGAGCATTTTCATTTTTTAACTTCTGAAAGCTCCTGGAATAACTTCAGTTTGGATAAATCACATAATTCTGAATGAAACAACAGGATAATGGTACAACACTGAAACAGGGCCAAGACCAAAGTGAACTGTTGCTCTGTTAAAACATCTCAACAAATTAATATAAGTTGATTCAAATGCTTTTGTACAAACTCCTATATCAAATTCAGTTTTGCATCACACAATTATTCCAGCAGAAAAAATATGATATTGCTGTTAGAAGTGCTCCAGGCTGCAGCAGGAGAGGTAAAACTGCAGCCGCCACTACTTTTTTGCTCATGTTAATAACTGTGTAATAGTGCATTTGCCTTAACCTTGATGGAACTTCTGCAACCTTTTTTCTTGGCTCTACTCAAATAGTTAGCTTGTTTGTCTATTCAAAATTACCTTTAAATGTCTCCATATTGAGGTTGTTCAAAAAACTATTGGCAAAAGGTAAAACATTACTCATATAAAATCTTCTGACTTTGTTTAATAGAAAGATTTCATCTTCTCACAAAAACATATTTAATAAAAAAAGAACTAATGCAAAGTGTTTAAATTTGGGAGGTTAATGCTGTCTGTTACAGTGTTCATCATGTAGTTACATTTAGAGAACATTTGCTTACATCTTTGAGATATGTTTGGTGCTTTTTTCAAAACTACACACTTTTTTTACTGTTCATCAACAAATTTAAGTAGGAGAAAAACACAACTTTCCAATAAAAATAATTTCACCTTACCTCAGTTTTGCAAATCATTTTTAAGTACTTTATGATGATGATGATGATGATGATGATGATGATGATGATGATGATGAAGATGATTAATATTTATACTAAACTAGTGGTTCTCAAAAAACGAATTGTACAACTCCAGTTTGGATAATTGCAAGTCTTATAACAGCTGAACACACAGAAGTCATATTTTCCTGTTTCTCAAACTTACCAGCTCATGTTGCAGGTACTGCCCATCCAGAAACAGAGAGGCATACAGTGGGCCAAACTGTAGCCATAATCCAATTAGAGTAATAAGCAGGCCAGTGATTGACACTGAAGGGGTTTTACAGCAAGTCTCTTGAAGGACATGTTTCCGTATGTTGGCACTTTTTTCTCTCCCCAACTCACACACACACACATCCAACCACAAATGTCTATTTGAATGGCCTCAGCTGAGCTTCTATGCCTCTTTCAGTAGTACATGATGTCTGTTTATTGTAGATGAGGTGTAGATGTTTACACTCTCTCAGGAGAAAAACAAACTGATGTGAAGTGTGAGGCGACTCTAAAATAAATTCACCTAGCTCTTCAGCACATTGAAACCGTGTCTTTCTTGATAGTATTGTTTGTTCATTTTAGATAAAATACGCTTAGACTTTCACTTCCTGTGAGAAATCTACTTTCCCATAAGGTAAAAAGCTTAAAAAATATGTCTATTTAAAAGAGTGACTGTGCTAAAATAAAGAACTCTATTGTTTTTACACGTTTCAATTTAATGCAAGGAATTGTATTGTTCTAGCAAGACATTCATATAAAAAAAGAAAAGTAAGCTGAACTACAACTTTATCAACCTGGCTAACTAAAATTGGCTTTGTTACACAGAAACTTTCATTCATCAATATTTTTTAGTTTATATAYGCTACAACATGGTAAAAAAATCTGCCACTTTTAGTGTTCTTGGTCTCATACTTATTCATGAATTTGCATCAGTTATTCTATAACTTCATAAAAAGTTGACTTTAGTTTATATATGTCATCAAAATACGTTAGTGCTCAGAAAGGTGAAGAGTTATATCATGTCAATAAATTTAGACACTTTTTCTTTTCACACCACCTTAAACTTTGTTTTTTTTTTTTTTTTTGTTGCCTGTGCATTATCATGCACACAAATAGATCCTAGAAGCACACAGAAAGGCTGAGGAGGGGTGGATGTCAGTGGTCAGAGCAGATAAGAATGACAAAGCGCTACACTAAGCCACGTCACCAGCAGGCCTCTCACCTGCCTGTCTGTCACCCAGACGCACTCAACCATCACAAGTTATTGTTTGCCCCCATGCATATGTGTGTGCGTGCGTTTGCGCGTGATTGATGTGCGCTTTGCCTCGCGTCAACTTCAACCGCCCTCTCCTCCCGCCTTGCTCGTCGCGTCGCCCCTCTTGTCCCACCTCGGTCGGGACTGTCAAAGAAGAGGCCTCAAGAGATAGCTGCGCGCTCCGGTAGCAGCCGGTCCTCGGCCTGCTCTGTCTCGTTTTTCTCTTCCCTGTGCCAGTCACCTACTGCTGTGGGAAAAGCAGAGGAGATGAGGCCTTAAAAAACAGATCATTGTCCGCCTCCTAGATTAAAGCCAGAGAATGTGAGCATTGTCTACTGAATGGCTAAACCTTCCTGCTGTCACTCAAATGCAGCTCTGAGCGCTACTTCATGTCTAAGAGGCTTATCTGCACTGAAAGGCTCCTGGCTGATCCAGGGAGAGAGGACGTAATGAAGCGTGTTTTTTTTTTCTTTTTCCTCTGTAGGAGGAACCTGCTGCTAGGGATGGTGGTAGTGGGTGGTTAGGGGATTCAGGGGGTGGATGTGGCCAGTGGGACAGCTGCAGTATCAGGCCTCCTACCCAACCGCTCCCTTTTTATCGACTGCACCTCCCCGGGAAGAATTGGTATTTATCTAGTCTCACATGGGAGCGCCGCATACACAACATACAGTCCTAAACCCAGAGATGGATTGGGGGGACATGAGGACATTGTGTGGAGACGTGCCCAGGGACCTGCCTGTTGTCCACGCTCAGCCATCTGTGGGGACGATCAGCGGGCCGCTGATGTGGCCCTCTCTTTGTGCTTAGCTGTTTGAAAAGGGGAAAGTTTAAGTGCTGCTCGTATTCAGAGCTGAGGACCGACAGTCAAGCTGCAAGGGTTAGCTAAGCCCCAGGGCCTCACTCTGCGTGTGTGAATGTGTGTGTGCTAACACTATCAGTGTTGTGTTTGCACTATCAAAGTTCAGAATAACAGCAGGTTGCTTTGTCAGCAACATTTCTGTATCGGTTTGGCCTTTTCATCATTTCTTTTAATCGTTAAAAGTTGCAAAGGGCTGTGTTTAAATGTAATAAATTAATAGTTGTAATGTTTTGAAGTGGAGGTTTTTTTTTCAACTTTACACAATTAATATCTTGATTAGATAGGTTTTGAATGACCTAAATTGAAATAAATAGGGTTTAATTCGAYCAAAATTAACATGCTAATGTCCAAAATCAAAGTGAATCTCTGTCGACTAATATAACTCCAAACTGAAAACTATCTAGGTCACACTAATTTTAAATGTTACCACTTTCTTATAAATATTTATATACCTGTTAAATTTTCTTTAACTGGCTAGTCACACAGCAAACCTAGAGATTGCTATTGCAGGAATAATATTAATTCTGCAAAAATAAAAATAAATAATAATAAAATAATAATAATAACAATTTTTTTAAATAGTATTCACCAAACTATTGTATTTTTTTCTTACAATCAAGTTATTTTAATATGGCAGCAGTCCACTTTGGTCAAGGACTAGGTGTTTACTTGTGTTAGAATTTAACTTTATTTCATCAAACTGTGGCTGTTCTGAAAAATAACTTCAAGAAATGAGATATGAATTCTTCCTGCCTTTGAAAGATCTTAAATATCACTTTAGGGAGTAAAATGATGAAAGAAAACTCTTTAATGGAAGTTACAGTTACAGTTTTGACAGTTTTAKCCAAATTGATTTAGTGAGAGGTATTTTGCCCTGGACTGGAATGCTAACACGTCATCCCAGTAAACTTGAGTTACTGAATGTCTCATCTGCCATGTTTTTTGCTACATGTGACATGCCATGTGTGGGTTTCCTTTACTGGGTCGACATATTCGTTCCAGGGTGATTTGCAGAAGCCCCTCAGACCCTGAGCCCTGCTGTCCCGTTCTCTCTAGTGGTACTGCTTGCCTGTCTCAGTGTCATGACGATTACACCTGCATCCTCAGCAGCCCTCTGTAATCCATCACCCCTGTCACCTTCCTGTCAACAGTAGCGTTACACCTTGGCCCTTTAACAGGAAAAAAACTGGTGGGCTTCTAACATATGCAACAAGAATTTGTAGTAATAAGCCCTCACAACATTGTTTTTAGCCCACATATACTGTAATGATTTCTATTCTTTTCTTGTTATTCTTGACATTTCAAACGTTTGAGCGAGATAAAGATCTCCTTGGCTCATTGTTTTTGCTGAAGGGACATTTTTAATATGCAACACAACAACTCACTTTACGAGGACAGTGTTTCCCCCACCCCCACCCCCACCCCACATCAGACCACGAGCCATGCGTGCACCCTTCAAGTGCGACCTCTGACCTGGGCATCTTGTGGGGTTAGTTCTATTCTTTGCTTTGTTGGGAGGTTGAGTGGAGTGGCGAGCCTTGCAGCAGACCAGAGAAGATGTTGGCTGAGGACAAGGGGGTGGGCAGTGGATGGGAGAGAGATGTTGAGTGGTGTTGCCCAGCTGTGATGGGTGGCCCACTGGTCCATTTAGAGCTCCAGCCTCACGCTGGGTGATGGTACATTCCAACAAGCAGACAAGACTAATGACCGTGACAAAAGTATAAAAATGTGAATGTCGATTTGTCAGAACATCACTTCTACAGCAGGTTAAAGTGGAAGCTCCACATGTCCTGTGGCGCTCTGTCATTTTTGCTCGTGACTTCAAGAGCATCCACGTTACCTTCAAAACCAGAGGCCAAATGACCAAGTGGTGAGGATTTAAAGCTCGACTGTAATGTATTCCTTTAAATAATTTCTACGCAGTCGGTCTTTTAACAAAGTACCAGCATTCAAATGTTGTACTATATGTCACAAAATGCTTTTGTTCACCTCAAGAGGATGAAAATCGGATTCTTGAGCCTCTGAATAATAAATAGAAAATGATTCATGGGAATGATCRCTACATATCCATGATTTCCATAACACAATGTGTCCATGCACCCAAGAGTGATAGGTGCCACATTGAGAAGGAGATGGAGAGTGGATTTGAAGGTTCTTTTTCAGTAAACATTTAAAAGAGTGGAGAYGTGAACAAAGGCGTAAAGAAGGAGCTGTTTTGTTGCCCCTTTTTTAACCTAAATAGGCGGTCCGTCTGACCGAGGCCTTGGCTTCAAAGTATTATCCCACACATGCAATTACCATTTCTATCAATTGGGAGAAAGATTATGCTTTTTGGGTGTTCTTCTGCGTTTCTTCCAGTGGATTCACTTGGTGAATGTGACACGTTTTGTGTCTCTCACCCCCTATTGAATTTAAAAGTTCCCCCATTCTCCAAGTGAGCCGAGGAGAGTCCTACATGCGGGCTGAATAGACACTAAATCTTTCAAGGTTAGGACTTAACCTTCTCTCACTCTAATTCATCTTCAAACTTCAGTCTGAAACCAATCAATATCAGATGATTGGTAAACAATGTGCGGTGTCTGATAGGCAGGTACCGAGGGCTCTCAATGGGATTGCAAATGCTTTGTGCGTTCAGAGTCGCTTTTGCTCTAAAGCACTGTCACAAAAAGTGAAATTACCATTCGCTTGGAATGATGCCATTCATCTTTGTCAGAGTGCCAAGCTCTGCACACAAGCCGCTCCCCTCAAATTAATTCCTTGTTTTGCATCAGCTGAATTTGCCCAAATCCAGGAGGATGGTTCAGGCTTCACCTCAAACCATGTGTTTTATTCTTTTAATGTGACAGTTGCAAATGATGTTACTATGCAGAAAACCCCATGGCTTTATTTTCTGCCTAATCCACAAAGAGAACTAATGGATATTAAGATAAGTTGAGAAAATAAGACAAATTTAAATGTGAAATATCAGAGGCTGTGTATGCTCCAACCAGGGAAGTTAAAGTATTACAAATCCCCCCTCCAGAGAGCTTGGTGCAGTGCTGCTGTTGGTTTGTCATTTGATGTTGTAAGAGCTCCAGCACAAAGGTAATATCTTATCAGAGGCTTGTACCCATGTGATATAACGGGGAAACACTGTCTGCGATATTCATTTGTTACCCTGCATGAAATGTTTTACCACGTCACAACAGTTAAAGTTCAATTTCTGTGAGAAAAAGATAGTAAACAAAATACAACCATTCATTTTTTCTTTTTTATCAACTTTTTAACATTCACTCTTTTAAGGAACTGCAAAAAGCTGTCATTGCTCCTTTTTTGTTGTTGTACATTTGTTGTCACTGATGAGAACTTTAGAAATAAAACCTTATGCTTTCAAAACAAACTGCTGAAACTGTTTCATTTAGATTCTAAATGAAACTAAAAAGGGTTCAGTTTCACTAAAAAGGGTTCAGTGAATGCGCATACGAAACTGGTGGGTTCGGTACCTCAAAAAAGGTTAAGAACCACTGGTCCAGAGGTTTGCCAAACAATAATAGGCGCACCTTGTGTGCTATGT
>NW_013952575.1:214206-215849 GCF_001266775.1 Austrofundulus limnaeus | reverse complement strand
ACACACACACACACACACATTCAAAACATAAAAATCACTGTTGAACTGGAGGGTTTCATACAGCTGCAGTCATTTTAAATAAATGATAAACAAAAATAAATAAACTGCCTTTAATACCTCAGCATATTCTTTATTAAAACAAACCAGAGAAATTTATAGCCCTGGGGGCTAATCTCCTTGTCTTTTAATCCCACCATGTAGATGAAAAACTTTTAACATGTTTTTGAGAAGAGGTTTGTTTAATATTCCCAGCTTACTCAGAATTGGAACAGTTAAAATGAGCCATTAATAAAGTTTTGCAAGCATGCAATAAGGCTTAATATCAGTCACTTGGACAATTCACCTACACTGCCATATATGCACCTTCATATACGTATATTTATTTACTGTACAAGGTATATGTACATTGTTATCTATCATGAGTATAGTGTTTTTTTTTCTTTTACTTATGTTTCTACGTCACCCTCTCCTGTATTGAGCTGCTGTGATGCGCAAATTTCAGTAATGTGCAAATTTCCGCACTGTGGGATCAATAAAGTCTTATCTTATCTTATCTTATCTTATCTTATCTTATCTTATCTTATCTTATCTTATCTTAACTTAGACACACTTCGTTCAGACCAGGACAGAGACTAGATGCGCGTCTGAAGAGGGAGGAGTGTCTTGTTTTTTTTCCGCTCTGTCTTTGGCGGACGAAATAAAGATAAAATAAAGAAAATGGCTTTGCTTTATTTACTAAAGAGCAAGCAAACATTGCGCACGGCAGATAAATTCACCAGATAATTTAGATGCGGTTTGTTTGGTTAGTTTCACCTCTCCAGGAGCTGCAAGCTGACGAACTATTTTTTGTCCCGATCCCCGTTTAACACCGCAGTCAGTTTTACGAGCTGCTGACCCACATTGGTGTTGATATCTCCAGTCAGGACACCGACTGCAGGCACTCGATTTCAGCTAAAGAGCTCCTGTCCATCTGTTTCAGGTTAGTGGACAACACTCAGGAAACTGTTACATGCAAAAATTAGTCTCTCTGACTGGTTGAAGCGGTGCGTCGAGCAGCAAAAGTTCAGATTTTTTAAATCGAGCCTCAGTTGCTTTGGACGCGCCGCATGCATGGAAAATGCTCTACCGCCACCTTCCGCTTCCTTGCGCGCCGATCTAAACTGAAATGATGCGTCGCGAGACCCCCAGAGGCGTGTCCACCATAGACTTTGCATGTAAGCCAGCCACTCCTGCAGCTCAAAATGCGTTCGGTGTGAACATAGCATTAGTAACATACTAACAATCAGGCTAACACTACAGCTAGCACTAACGCAAACACCATCCATTGTATAGCTTTAATTTAGTAAAAGCAAAGAACTGCACAATATTATATAACGGAATTATACCAATAACCAATATTATATTTTTTAGCCCTTTTTTTAATGGCATGAAGCATTGTTGTGATGACGTGCTGAAGTGGAAGTGTCTGAAATGGTTGGAAGTTCTTAAAGAGACATATGCCAGTTTCAAGGCATTTAGATAGGCTACAATGTGAAGTCAAACAGGTAACAATTTATTTTTAATTTTATTATTATAAAGATCCAAGAAGAACCTAAAGTAACTGTGGCTTTTTATTAGGTTTACTTTTATCTTATAATTACAAT
>NW_013952575.1:210903-212779 GCF_001266775.1 Austrofundulus limnaeus | reverse complement strand
TAATAATAATAACAATAACAACAATAATAATAATAAAAAAATAAAAAATAATAATAATGCATTTTATTTGTTAGCATTCATAGACACTTTACAACATTAAAAACACAAAATTAAACAATGCAAGATGACAATAAAAACTCACTTGAAGTTTAATGGTGACAAAATCTGGATAAAGCAAGCCAGATGTTAAAAGCAAGTAAAAGTTGCTCTGTTGTTTTGGTCTTCAATGTACAAAGTAATAGTCAGCATGTGCAAAGAAAACTAAAGCATCTTTGTCTTAGAAACTTTGTGAACTTCCACACAGATACACCAAAAATGAATTAGTTTTGGAAAGTGTTAGCAAAAAACTATTATTTTCATCAGAAATGATGTTTTGCATGTACTGTAGCTGAGAGTTGCAAACACATCACAGCAGTGACTTGCGGTCAGGGGAGGCACTRTGATGATTACACATATAAAAGGAAACACATGTCAGTAAAAACAGCAAATATTAATATATGTTTTAGATTTAGTTTTTATTGTAAAAGTAATTTCAGTGTGGTTCCAGTTATGGTTTTTATCCTCTTTACTATTTCATTCACTTAACTTGCCCCTTTCCTGATCGAACAGAGTACATTTGCCATTGAATTTCTTCTTTTCTTTTGCCAATATAATGTTTGTAGACACTTGTATTATATGTCATATTTTCTACAAAAGTGCCAGTGCATTTCAAGTATATTTATTGCAAATTTAATCTTGCTTATCTGATATAAAGCCTCATTTGCAGCCAACAGTGATGCAAGCTGTAATCTGCCTTCTTCTGCTGTTCTTCTGTGTAGATTATTGGATTGAAGTGTTAGCTAAAGAATTAGTAAGTGAGATAGACTGATATGTTTTAACAGTGTGTTTTAATGGTTAAGGTWAATCTGATTCTGTCTAACTGCCTCACCATTCCACCATGTCACCATATCGCAAAGTTTGTTTTACAAGTTATTCTCATTAAAAAAGATAATGCCTGATTCTTTTCAGCATAAGTTCACTGTTGCCTGTTGGGTAGTACAGCTTTTTGTCATTGAGTTAGCCAGCATTGTAGCTACAGTTTAAAGCCGCAGTAAGAGAAGTGATGAGATTTTAAAGAGTGGGTTGCTCCGCTGTCCTCTCCATGTCCAACTCAAATGCTAAAAATGTCTTGGAGGCTGATTTATGGTTGTGGTGACAGTGAGCGCCGATTTGTGATTCCTCGTGTTTGTGTTTATGGAACATGCTCTTGTTTTTTTGTCTTATCTGCCGGCAAATGGGACAACATGGTTTGACAGGATTTATTTAAATTTTTGCTTTTTTCCAGCGCAAAGTATGATAGAGTGCAATTAGAAGGAATGTCGAGTGAAGCCCCGGGGGTCAAAGGTCCTTTCCTGTCTCACTGTCTTGCTTGCTGACATGAGTGTCCCAATGCACTTGCCCAGTGCCATGTATAGTGATACAACGTTTTGGAACACAGGAACGTGCGGTGCGTGGACATTTTTTTTTCATGTTTCAAGGATGTACTTTTTTTTTTTTGTTAGAGAAAAAGAAGTGCTGCAGGAGATAAGTGGGTCAAGCCTGAGAGACAGCTCTTCGCCTCAGACACCTGCATCTCTCTACAGATGCCTCATCAATGACTCACAATGTCCTCTGGCTGCACCATTGTCCACTGAAGAACCCTTCAGATTTGCTCTGAATACCTGCGTGTACCACTCCAAGTGGACCCAGCCCAGTTCTTCCCAAGGAACAGACACAAAAGTGCTGGCCTCTTGGCATTCCCCTGTCTTTGGGAGATAAAAAGTGTGGGAGGGGGGAACTTTGGCCTGATTCTCTCCTCCACCCTTCAGCCCTCTCTGAAATCCCCCCCACCCCACCC
>NW_013952575.1:202807-204893 GCF_001266775.1 Austrofundulus limnaeus | reverse complement strand
CACACACACACACACACACACACACACTCTCTCTCTCTCTCTCTCTCTCTCTTTCGGTCGTCCTCCTCCTGTGGTCACTGAAAAATGGCTTCCACTGGGGAGTGTGGGTGGAGAGGGAAGTGGAGGAATTATTCTGTCTGTCTGAACTATATTTAACCTGACTGACAAGATGGATGTTTCCAGGGGAATTCTCCCCTTGCACAAATGAAGGCATTATACTCTCCTTTCTGGTCCTCTCCATTTGCTTTTCATTCAAAACTACAGGTTTACAAGGAAACTTCAGGAGGACAGTCAAAAGTTAGGCTGAAATACAACCCGAGCGAAAACGCGACCATGCTGGGCCGCTGCAGACCCTGTTATGAAAATGTACATCAATAGTGAAAATTTTACTGCTCGCTTTATGTGAGACAGGTGTATATCTGCGCTCTTACCCGCAGTAAATACCGAGCCATATTTACGACACAGCAAATACACACTCACAAGCGCACGCACACAATAATTTATACACACGCGCCTCTGCGCAGACCCCCGCTGCAGCCCTGGCGTGTCGGGCTGGTGCAGGCCATGCACTGGAGAGGCGTGGAGGAGTTGGAAGTGATTAAGGAGAAATATGCCCGTCTCCAAGTAATGTCAGTAATAGGCAGCAGCACATCAAAGTCCAGGCCTGTCAGAATGATCCGGATCAAACCGGCCCCCATCTGGAAGCCATAACTGACTTTTCACTCATTTAAACACTCTTAAAACACACTGAACAGACATGGAGCTCCTGTCTCTGCTCACCACTCACCACCCCTCATATCAGCACCCTGTTCCCCCTGCATCTGTGTGTGCGTGTGTGCACGTGCGTGCTACTACCTCAATATCATTTACTACTGTATGCATTTTCACACATAATGGTAAGCCCATGTGTTTCACGTTTGTGCAAAAGGCTACTTATTTTCAATGATTAATGTTTTCACTCAGACTTTCAGCCTCACTTTTAAATGTATTATAGCTAAAACTTTATTGTGCCACTGTTCTGATAGCTTAAAGGACTAGTTCAGACCTTTTAAAGTGGGGTTTTGTAAGTTATGAACATATCTTGTTTGTGGCTAGGATAAAAAACATATATATATAGTATTCTGAATGAGTTTAGTCTGAGTGCACTTAAGACCAAAATGTACTACAGCCATAAAATCAAAAACATTTTGTCATAAAGTGCGTGTCTGCGTTGTGATTGACTCATAGATAATTATCTCGCTGTGCTGTAATGACACATTGCACTCTGAGACAACACAACAACACACTCCACTCCTGCCCGCTCGCACACACCATGCAGACCCGACTCCTGAAATCATATTATCTCTCCAAACACAAGTCGGACACAGCACTAAGTGTATTTTAATTGGCTTTGAGTTGCCTTCCTAAAGTAAACAGCTGGCGATGTAACTGGTAGTGCGGTGTGCTCGGTGACTGACGGGTACCCCGTCGTAGAGGTAGGGTGGAGTCCCGTTCCCTGTCTGTCTGCTCCTGCCGACCATCAGTCCAACACAGGACTTCATTGTGTTTGTGTGAGAGCGTGTTTATTAAATCTATCTACACGTCTGCATACATGCTCCTGCCTAGTTGTCTGTGTGCATGAAATTTACAGTGAATGGTGTGTGTGTGTCACTTGAGTGTTTGAGCAGCATACACTCGCTACTGTAAAAAAAAAACTTAACAGCTGGTAGATAGCATCTTGAGCTAAAGTGTAAGTGATTTGATGCCAACAATTAAAGCAGACGTGTCAGCAGGCAGCCAAGGCCCCCGCTGCGGCCGGACAGGGAGTGGGCCCTTTTGCCTATCTCCGTTGGACAGGGGGCCTCTGGCTCCACAAACTGCTGAAGCTGCTAACATTCTCCACTTATTATCCTTTTGCTTTCAGATAAATCCTTTTCACCTTTTTTTTTACTCATTTTACTTAAATCAAAACATCAGGTCCCCCTGACAGAAGATCTAATGTCTTCTATTCATTTAAAACATAGTCAGCACCTGCCACTGGACAAAAGTGTAAAGATAATATTTTTGTTGTTGTGTGTGTGTGTGTGTGTGTGTGTGTGTGTGTGTG
>NW_013952575.1:185160-202255 GCF_001266775.1 Austrofundulus limnaeus | reverse complement strand
TGTGTGTGTGTGTGTGTGTGTGTGTGTGTGTGTGTGTGTGTGTGTGTGTGTTTAAAACTTGGTCATTTTTATAGATATTGAGCTAAAAGTTTGGTTTGGTAGTAATTGAGACTGATCCCCCAATTAACTGATTATATGAGATCTATGTTTATTCAGGATGACAACTATAAATGATGATGAGGTTGTAGTAGAGGACAGTCATATCCAATAAAAATGTTCTAAATCAGAAGGGCCCACAGAGGGGCCCACAAGCTTTGGCCCATCAAGGCATTTGATTCAGCACTTTACTTAAAAAAGTATTTGCATTTGCCTGCAGATATATTATAATTTTGATGATCTATGGGAAAAATTTTGGGCACCCTGGCTTTAAATGCTAAAAGATCGCATAATATCACGAGTGTTATGTTATTTTCAAGATTTGGCCAAAACAGCCTTAACATAGTTTTTTCCTCAAAGTAAAATAATAGACTAAAACAAAGACTGTTTGAAAGGCTTTGAGTGATGTACAATCCTTTAAATAATTGTAGGCCTTTAACAAATACTTACAGTTGTTGATTATCAAACTGTCTTGTAGKAACAGCTGCTTTTGGTTGTAATCTTAAAACAAATTCAGGGTAAATTCATAAATTTAGGGAGTTCTAAAAATATAAAGCAGTGTATAGAAAAAAATGGATAACAAAAMTACGTATGTGAGTCTGAAAAAAGACATTGCAAGTTTGAGCTCAGCATATGAAGAAAAGCCCCAAAAACAAATTGTTTTTTACAAGAACCAAGGAACTCACTTTTAACATAGCCAACTCCTCTCCCATAAAATCCAAAGACCATCCATTATAAAGCACCCAGGCCCTCATGAATTGCCATGCCCAGACCCAGCTATGGGCTTTTCTGCCTCCAAATCCCCTCTGGAAGTATTTGTAAAACAAAACGAG
Source organism: Austrofundulus limnaeus (assembly GCF_001266775.1). NCBI lineage: Eukaryota > Metazoa > Chordata > Actinopteri > Cyprinodontiformes > Rivulidae > Austrofundulus > Austrofundulus limnaeus. The sequence continues at coordinate 201,326 of NW_013952575.1, read as the reverse complement.
GCCTCGCTTCAACCTCATTAACTAGTTATAACAAACAAAACAATGTGTTTTTAATGGATGGCTAGTACACCCCCCCCCCCCCCCAATACACACACACTCACTCACACCTCCCCTTTATTTTCCCCTTCCAGCTCTGGTCCAGAGCAACTGGCCAGCGGTGGGTTTCCCATGACTGCAGCTTGCGGTGTCACAATGATGGATGGGCAAGGTTGGCGGGGGCTGCCTCTTGCCCTTCTCCTTTGGGATGTCCCACAAACTGACAGGCACATTGTGGCACTCGACCCATGCTGACGCAGTGCTCAGCGGGCTGGCACAACAACGGAAAGTACCAGAAAATGCCCACTTTTAAGTGGGTCGTTGAGGAAACATTGTGAACAAATAGTAACTTACCTGTTCTAGTCAGATAGGACAACGGACTGCTGACGTCTTAAAACAGTTCCAGTCTTAAAAATATAATTGTGGTTGTTTTTATTTATTTTATTTTTTTAATTAACCTTTACACCACTATCACTACAGAACACACTTCATAAAATATGAACCATTGCTTTAAACTCAATACTGAGAAAAAAACAATATGGAATTATAGAACCATGTTATTAAGCCAATCTAAAAGTGTAGAAATTTACATGTAAGTAAAACAAAAACAGATGCAGTACAGATGAAAACCTTTATGATGTGACAATGTGCTAGATAATTATGACTTTTATAAACAATCCAACTACTCTGCTGAGAAGACTCAGGTGTGGTTTAAGGTTAGCAGGGGAAAAAAAATAAAGACCTGGATCTAACCCCCACCCACCACCCCTCACSCCCCACAGACTCCAGCAGGAGGGACATTTCCATTTTGATGAATAAACACCAAACAGAAGCTGCAGCAGCCACACTCCAAAAGCCTATATGAGTGCCACACACTTGTGCACATGCCCTTCTCTCCCCGTCTCACTSGTCTTCCTCCTTCCCCCTTCTGTGTGTGACTGAGTCAGGCCCACTTCACATCACACAGCGCACCTCTGGAAACTAAAGTCTCCAAGCTGATGTAAAACAATCCAATAACAGCCAGCACCTCTCAAARTAAAACAATAGCTCTGTTCATGCTAGTGCTGTAAAACAGCTCAGCCCATTACATGCACACATTCGTAAATAAATTGTAAATTTGCCCTTTGGGTAATGGCATATTTCTTTCTCCATTTGAGGACTTTGGAATTATAATAATGGCAGTGTTTGTGTGGATGTGAGCACTTTTCCCACTCATTCTCACATTGTGTTTTGTTCTCGCTCTTGGTTCCTGTTAGCGCAGCGGTTGTGGAAGTTGGGCTTTTTTTAACATGCTTATATATTTTTCCCAGGGGTAGCCACATTGAGCACCTMATTAGGTCAAAGGTCATTTGAATAGAAGGAGCAAATATGAGGCTCGGCGGACAAAGTGCGAGAGTGTRAGTGACCATGACCCACGTGACGCTGCTCAACGTGTTTGTAAACAGGAAGTCATTAGCACTGGGAACTGCCTCGGCTCACAATGACTTTTGTCTCCTCTGGTTTGTGCAGCGAGAGTGTCTCAACGGTGAGAGGTGGCGAGTGGCAGGTGGGGCAAGATTACAAAGGAACAACATAAAATTAAAAAAAATAAATAAAAGAACAAGGAGTCTGGTTGATAAAATTTCAAATAATACACACTTCCAGTCATAAATCAAAACCCACAGAACTGCCCCTGTGCTTTTCTGTCCCAACAACATCCAGGTTGACTTTGTCACATCAGATAAGCACCGGCTAATGTGATGAAATTTACTGCCTGGCAAGGCTGCTGTACTAATACAGCGGCAAATTGTGTGAAGCTGTACTAAGTACGCTCAACTGTCAGCTCTTATTGTGGTGCAGTCCTTCCTTCTAATTAGTGTCCTCAGCAGGCAGGAAGTGGGCCTGGGCTGGACTAATCTGTCAGTGAGGCCAGACCATCCTCGCCCCAGCGACTGTTTCCTTAGATAAACTTACGGCTCTTTATCTAAAAGTGTTGCAATGCTCGGGRGGTTTGGGAAGCCCCTAGTGATTTTGTTATTACTTTTAGGCGTGCATTTGGCATGTTTACAGAACGCGCATTATGGTGTTTTATATGTCCTAGAAGGTGTTAGTTTATGTATTCTTCGAGGAGCAGAAGCCTCCAGAGGCTTCACATGTCATTTCTGATCATTTGGTGACAGGTGATGATTGATCATGAGAGAGAGGAAGCACGGAGAAGGACACTTCCTGGCAGACAGTTTTATCAGTAAGGGAGCAAAGAGGTCAGAGAGAGGGTGGATGAGGTTATCACATTCATGTTAGTCATGTACTATTATATATATATGTTGCCAGTGCTTAAAAAAATGCCTTTGGAGGCCTGGCAGTTGCCAAAAGTTGCTGAACAAGGTAACTGTCCCTTTCATATAAACACTGTGTGAGTAATAGCTACATGTTTTGGACTATTGAGTGCAGACGTTGCTTTTTGTTTCATAGTTTATGGTTCAATAGGTCATGGAATAGGTGGAACTGGTGTCCAAAGAACATTAAGTTGTTTGTGTATTGTCTAAGGGCACTGACACTTCCTGTGGAGATAGCTTGAACGTACTGCTAGACCTGTCTTTCAGTGACTAATGTGTGAGGCGAACAGGCAACTTGAAAGCTAAGACACGTAGATTAAAAACTTTTCTGGCTCACCGTCAACCTACTTGAACAACAACGTCAAACACCCTCTGGCAGGAACTGGGAAAGCGGGAGAAGCATAAATAAGAGGGTGGTTGAGGGCTTTTCCTTCCCTGCTACTTCTTTCACATCCCTTCCTAACTCCTCTCACCACCAGCGGGGTCCAATTCCTTCACCAGGGCGCTTCAATGCCAGCAGCAGGCTGATTAGGCTCCGCACCCCCAGCCGCGCTTCTCTGACGAGCGTGCAGCGGGACGACTTCAAATRTTTTCGCTCCTGCCACCCCAAATAAGACCTGACTGGTCCTAATGGACACGTTTTAATCTCCCTGGGTTATTTGAAGATTTCTTCAGCCCATTGCTGGCCACAGCAGAAACAAATTCTTCCGCTTTGTTGATTAAACTGCAGACTCTCCACCGTTGCTTATCGTCCAGCCACGAGTCGCTCTTTTTTAATTAAAAGTGAGACACCACAAGTGTGCAATTAACAGCTGGTAATTATGGAGCTCTTCAGAAGTGCAACACTCCACCTTCATTTCAATTATATAATGGACAAGTGGCTTTTTGATCTCCAAATTAGTGAACTCTTGTAATATTTGTTTTGTGGCAGATTTGGAGGGTTAATCGTGGCCCATGGTGGCCTACCTTTTCCATGATTGATGCAAGAGCGAAAAGAAGGATATTAAAAACCGAAACAGTCCATCAGGAAATGCAAATCACACCTTCATGTTAATGAGCAGGCAATGGACCGGGCTGCCCAGCCATGGCGTTTCATGTAGGAGAAAGCGGGCGCCCATTCTGCTGCAAACTGATTAGTACATTTCAATTTAAAAGTTTAATTAAGTGCTTCTAATGCAGATTGTTTTGGAGAGTGACACATAACATTAAATTGTTTGATACTTAATTTAGCAGCCTTTGGATTGCAAAACAAGCACAAATAAATTTGCTATGCAAGTGTGAGCGCTATCCCAAAGGAGGCAGAAGCTGTGGACTTGATTTAAAAAGCCTTTAACTGATAAGTGATGAAACAGTACTTAATGACCAATGAACTCTTTGAGTGTACAAAGCAAAACACTTGTTCAGTTTTAATTACAATTGATCTCCATCTATGTACACGGTGGTTGCATTGTTAGTTTAGAATTTACGTTCTTTCACTCCGTCTATCAATATGAAAAAATAGTAGAGCTTGATTGATTTTTGGATGCATTAGTAAATGCAGAAGGTTAAAATGAGGTGATTATTAATTTGCACTTTATTGTCTTTGGGGATGTTTTCCAATCTGGACTTTTTTTTTTGTATTGTCAAGTATCAAGCAGTTCCAGAATCTTTTTATTGGTGCGACTTGTAAGTAGTTTGCATGCAAAGTCAATACGGACCGTGTGAAATTTTATTTATTTATTTTTGTTTTGTTTTTTAACAGTGGAAGTTTTGAAGCACAACAAAGCATTTAATTCAACTTAAAATTTGAAATTGTCATTCTTCAATAGATGGACATTGCTTTAATTAAATTTATCATTTCAGTGGACCAGGCAGCTGTGACTCAGTTGGTAGAGCTGTTGCAGGGAGAAAAACAGAGAGAGAAGCAATTAGAAAGATAGAAAGATTGAAATAGCGATTAGAAGTATATTAAATATACAGCAACAAAACACAGAACCACACACCCAACATCTGTCCRCTCACCTGAAAAATAAATGGATAAATACATGGAGGGCATTTATAAAAATATACACATACCCATACATGTATAAAGATATACATACATACATGCCTACATTCATAAATATTGTCCGTATATACACACAGACATATATACACTCTCAGTGACCAGTCAGAACCCCCCGGATCAGAGCACCTGTTTGTGAGCAGTTGTGAACATGTGTGTATATACAAGATTTCTCCAATGGAATATTTAATAGTGACTGTGGAGGACCGGAGACCCAACCCCCAAGACACGAGGCAGACATAGGGAAGACCAGAGCCCAAGGGCCCGAGAGGGATCCCGAGCGCAGAGCCCCAAGGGCCACCTGCACGGGAAGATCCGCCCACCCGCCCCCAGATCAGACCATAGGGGAGAACCGGGTGAGTCCCCCCAGCGACCACACGCACAGCCCCCGGGTCCAGCAGCTCAAACTCATGGGCCCCACCGGCACCTGCCATACCAGAGCAGATCCAGGAAAGGGCACAGAGGTCCGGGCCCCCAGGGCGCACCCTCCTTCAGGCCAAAGCCCGACAGGGCCAGAGGCCCCGAGCCCSAGCAGGCAGTCACCAGGCCAGGCTGGCACACACCCCAGCGCCCAGCCCCGGACCCTGGGAACCCCCAGCACGCCGGCGGCCAGCCGCAAAACCAACTAGGAAAGTAATAGGAAGTAATCTGCTTGTATCTACTTGAAGATGGCCCAAATCTAATGTGAAATCTCTGACTTTTGAGTTGGCGCATCCCGGTAGACTATATGTAAAATGCCAGAATTCATAAGATGCTCAAAATCATAGTTTGCTGATATTTATTTGTTGTCAAAATACCTTTTAGTACATATATTGTTAAAATAAAATAAACTGTCCAATGATCGTTTTACTGATATGTATAAAGACWGCAAAGGCTGAAAACATTGAAGTCTGTATGAAATTGGAGGTAATTTGAGGATTCAATTTTTTATGCTTTTTAAGCTAAAAAAAAAAGGGGGGGGTCGTATTATACATGAGATTGTATTATACATGAATAAATACGGTAATTAAAGCTATGTAAATGTAGTAGAAAAAGTGAACATATGAGCATACAACTGCAATATATAAAATATTTAAATGATCAAAATTCAAAACCTGAAAAAAATACCTGCAATATTCTGTTGCTTGTCTGCTTTTTAATTGTAAAAGTTCTCTTCATTTATCGCTCAATATTTTTAATATTTTTAAAGTTTTTTTTTGACAATTAAGAGTAAAAAACAATCATTTATATTTTATTTAAAAATAAAAAATAAAATGATTAAATTTAAATGCAGCTCCTCTGAATAAGGACAGCCAGTCTAAAACCAATGTTCTCAAATAAAGATGAAGTTTTTCAGGAGGTTATATTCAGATATTTTGTAATTAAATATTAATTAAATAATTTAAATAAATATTTAAAAAATATAATATTAGGCAGTACAGTTGGTAGAGCAACATATTGCCTCTGAGGAAGAAGACTGCTAGATCAACTTTCTAGGTTGTGTTTACATGTTCTCCCTGTGAATGAGTGGGTTTCTCCAGGTACTCCAGTTTTCTCTCACAGACCAAAATCATATTTATTAAAACTAATATGACATAAACAAGAAAAAAACTATAGAGAAGCAATTCTTGTTGGAGGTGTGACCTCTGTTGACGTTTAAAATGATTGGATCAGTTGGCTGTGATGTATGCCAGCTCCACTGTGAAGGGTTTAGGTTAAAACTACAGTAGATGTAATTTGTAATTGTGCTTGTTTTAGTCTTTATTTCCAGTTTTGGGTTTTTATAATTACAGTTTTTCTTCACAAAAGTAAACATCAACAAGCAAATAAAACTTTTAACATACACAGAAGAGGTGATGACTTTAAAATTTTAAAACGCTTGTTCCTTGTCTTTAAAATATGTACAGACATTTTTAAATAAAACAACAGAAGGGAAGTTTCCCCATCACAATTAAAACTGAATTCAATTGAACCCCCCCACATTTATCATAAAATATTACTTCACTCAATGTTTCCCTTACTTAACAAATACATTTAATTATTTATAAATTTAATTTAGATTCTGCAGGCGCCACTGGTCCAACCTTAATATATGTTGATGGTAMTGACAGTTTGCCCATGTTTAAAAGGTTTTACAGATACGTTTAGAAGAAAAACTACCCATTTTTTACAGTATGTGAACACCTGTCAAGGCTCAAAGCACCCTATTTAAAAAAGTGGTGTTTACAACTCACAGTTAGTGTGAAATATTAAACATCTCTTCAGAGCTGCTGCTTTTCATAGGGAAGGGCAAAACAGCTGAAGCAATCTGCTGTAGTTTTGACTTAATAAAAATAACATTTGCATATCAAGAAAATTATAATTCTCTGTCTTTTTTAATGATGACTGTCAGACATTGTTGCTTCTACAACTAAACGGAAAAAGTGTCAAATTACGTTTGTGGTATTTTACATTCAGAATATAAAACTGCATCCTTACAAAGCATCTGAAAAAAATAATGCTTGTTTTCTTTGTAAATGAGAGCCCTGATTGACAGGCATGTTGAGGAAAAGGAAGGAAGTGTACTCAGGTCCAGGAAAGAAATCAATAGCTCATTTTTTTATTACTTAATAAGCTTTAATATCAGACAACAAAGCTCAAAATGTGACTTACTGCTTTGTAGATGCCATCCAGAATGAAATTTCTGCCCGATACAGGGAGATGTGCATGCAAGAAGTGACTTTATCTTTTTAAGATCAGGAGCTCACCAAGAAATCATTGTTTTTCTTTTTCTTTTTTTTTTATTTTTCCTCAATTTTGTGTCTGTTATGTTTGTTGCAGATGGTCAAATTTACAATAATTCAGATCTGTGACAAAAACTGTGCCAACTGATAAACTTGGTATGTCTGAGCCAGCAAATCATGTGTTCAGTACTAAAAAGAAATAATTCACAAAATGTGAAACTAAAACCAGACACTTTGCATTTTCTTTTGTTTGTTTTTTGTGAATAAGACCCACAGTCAAAATTTCATTAACTGTATTTTGGTGGCATATGGTCTTTAAACCCACTCATAGGAATCCTACCGTATCAAATGCGTTAGTGTAACTGATCACTGTTTCACACACATACACATATTCAGGCAATCTGTCCATAATTTCCCAGTCATGCTTCTCCAAATATGAACAAAACAGGAAAACCAAAGACAGGAAAAAAAAATCACATGAAGTCAACAGCCTCAAGTCACTCAAGCTCGTTGGAATTCTGCATTGGCAAATATTGGCAGCTTACAGTGAAATAAAAACCAAGTATTTGAATTCAAACCAGGTCATTATGGATGGTTCTTAAACAAAGTGTCAGTCATTAAGGAGGGCCATGTGGCTCTGCTTAAAGGCCCTGTTTGTTTGAATTAGGAAGAAGAAACAGCAGATCTCTGTGATCCCTCTCATCTCTCCCAACGGCATCGAGCACGCTGATCGTGCCTCAGTCTAATCTGAGTCACTGTTACTGTCATGTTCCGCTCTCTTTCTGTTGCCCTTCTGCGCTCCCACCTTAATTTCACTGTTGCTTGGCAGCTGTCGCCCTTCATCTGTGTTCACCTGCTACAACTATCGCACACACTCTCACATACACGTACACAGATACATGCAAAGACGCGCCAAAACCCCGACCTGAATGAAAAGACTTGCAAATAGCAGCAAAAATAAACAATTGAAAAGTTGAAACTTGAATTAAAAATTGCAATAGCAGCAACACTTTTTTGGCAGGTTTTTTACAGTCAAGCATGATTATCCCTTCAGTTTTAAACAATGACACAACGTGTTTATGTGCAGGCTCTCGTGGAGAGCTGTGTAGTGTGTTACACAGGAAGACAGTCCCCATACAAGACTGCAATCCTACTGTATTGTCCAGTTAAATCACCTCCCAAATAGAAGGAAATTGACATCCATAATAAATAACATAAACCCTTTCAGTGCTTCGGCGGAGATTTTATTGCTCGGGGCGGCCGTACTGAATGTTAACCTTCCAACAATCATTAAACAAACATCCTCTCCAGGACCTTTCCATGCCTGGGTCCGTGCCACATGTCGCAGCGTGCTTTGGAAAGTCTCTGTGGCCGCAGACATTATTGCATGTAACAAGTTCTGTAACAAAGTTAGAGGTGGAATGACCCAGCTGCTGCGTCCTGGTGGTGCTCGAGGCATCGGACCCTGAAGAGGGGGAAAACAGCCCTCAGACAAAATCTATTCATGTCCAAAAAATCTAAATGAAACGTGTCAGGTTGGTTGTAGGTGGTCAGCTTGTCACACGAAAAATAGTCCTGCTTTAATTTTTTTTTCTTTTACCAAACACAGGCCTCAATGTGATTGAATTTAGTTTTTTAAATATATATCAAGCCTGCTTAATTTAATCAGCATCAGGCCTTTTTTTTCTGCATCTGTGCATTCTCATGCATCAAAATACTTAAAGGTTGTTCTGAACTGATGTGGCCTCTTGATAACCTCTGACCTGTTGCTGCATTGAATTACATTTTCTTTTTTTTTTCTTTCTTCCTAAAACAGCTGCATAAAGTACAAGGTTTGTTTTTCTTAAAGACGCTGAACAAAAAAAAAAACAGTGAAGATGTGCCTCTGCAGAGAATAGTTTACAAATAAGGAGGACCAGTGTCGGGTCAGCAGAACAATCCAGGAGCTCCGCATGATTCCTGTGTGAATTCTCGGGTGCCCAAGTGATGAGTTTGAGTTTGTCAGATGCTTCAGCCTTGAGCTGAGAGCCATTTGTCATTGGTGGGATTCATTATGTGCGTTCGTGACCTCCTCGGAGCTGGGCACAGGGATCACCACTGACCTCCTGTGACAAACAGTGCACCTTCATTATGTCACCACAGCGACCTAACTGTCTGTGTGACACCTCTGGGTGGGACTCCAATCTCTCATGTGAAGGCCTGCTCGTCTCTGAGCTTGTCACGGTCTATGTGCGTGTGCATCTGTCTGTGTGTTAGTACATCTCTGTTTGTTAGGAGGTGGGGGGCTGGGGGGTATTGAGTATTTTCCAGCTACATAGTTTAGTTCTATATCACAGTCAAGTAACTATGTTACATTCAGTTGTTATAGAAATATTGCATTTGTCAAAAATAAATTTGACAGCATTGTAGTCTTCATCTACTACTACTACTTTATTTATAAAGCACTTCAAAACAACCACAGCTGCAACAAAGTGCTGTACATATAAAATCTAAACATGAAAAACGCAAAACAAAGATTAAAAACAATAAAAAATAATAAAAATAAATCTTGAAATTATCATATGTTTCTTTAAGAACCCCCTACCATTTCAGACTGTCCTACTTCAGCTCGTTTTCACAACAATGCGTCGGTGAAGGGGTGCTCTGTGGGGGCAGGAGCTCGGCTACAGATTGAGCTCTAGGGATGAGCTTTGTACAAAGAGGCGGAGTTTTGTACCCGCAAGAGTTTAGACAGTTCAACATGGCTACCACAGGAGATTCAGGGATTTCTCAAACATGCATGAATAAGTCAAAACAACACTGATGAGGGATTGACATTTTATAAAGGTCAAAACAGTCAATTTGCACAATACCCCCCTCCACACACACACCCACACCCACACACACACACACACACACGCACGCACGCACGCACACACACACACGCACACATGTTAGCACAGCTGTCTATTTGGGGACATTCCATTGACTTCCATTCATGTTTTTTAGACTTTAAAACCTAACCCCACACCTGTAACATGCATTTGGACCCGTGGGGACCTGACATTGGTCCCCACGATTCACCTCGGTCCCCACCTGGCTGSTTTTTTTGGTAAAAWAAAAATACCCCACGTTGTAGGAAAAACCCGTCCACGCACACATCTTCCAGAGTTTTTTTTTCTTGTAAATTGACAAGCTAAAACTTCCAACGACTAACTAAAATCTGGCCAGGCAAGCTTAGTTTTCTTTAATGAACGTTGTCTGGCAGAAATAAGTTAATATATTCCCCCACCTGCTCTCCTTAACAGGTAAAAAAAAMAAAAAAAAACAGCATTTTTCCATTCCAGTTTCCTATCAACTAACAGATTCTCAGCTCATGAACGGACCCTTAAATTAATGGCAATTCCATCCTGGCACACCAGATAGATTTTTTTTTTTTTTTTTGGAGACCCATTCCCAAATATTGTTCTTCCCAGTGGGATAATTTCAGATAACACACTGGACACTATTACATTATTACGCCCTCCCCACTCTCTATTTTCTAATCAGCAATTATTCAATTACGTCCCATCAGTTGGAGGGTGTTGCCAATGTCACCGCCCCGGGCGTTTAGCCCCCTGCTCTCTGTCAGGAGGAGACCCCCGGGAGCCCCGGAGAACGCCTGTGATTAGTGTTGCGTCTGCAGAGAGGTGACAGAATTCCTCTTCAAATATTTTGTCTTCATTTTACGGCTCTGAGATGCAATTATGGAGCAGCAGTTCATTACGGCGGCACGTGGCGCTTCATGTTTTATGCATGCTGCCTATTTAGGTCCTTTATTAACGAGCCAGGGTCTGAGCAAGCTGCTTCAGACTGTACTGTGGGCTGCGCAGTGGCCACCACAGCTTTTGTGSGTGTGTGTGTCTGCTGGTAGTAGTAGGAGTAAACAAGACTGAGAGACTGGGCAACAGAAGGCAAGTGAGCCATTATAAAAGCCAGGTGGCAAGAAGAAAAGAAAAGAAACGCARTGCGATTGAAAGAAAAGTGAATGAAGACGAGGACGTGTGTGTGGTCAGTGATGTGGTCACTTTGCCCTCTTTATCCCAGCTGATCCCCTCTGCAGCGCTGCCTCGGTCTGCTTCGGCTTTAATGCGGTACGTCGGTGGGGCGGGGGCAGCAGGGGTGAGTAACTACACCTCCCTCCGCWGAAGAAACTCCATCTGCATCCAGCATTGAGACAGATGAGGCCAATTTGGCTCCTTAAATTTGTGCACTGTGATGGATGTGGGCTTGCTACGCACGCTGAGAGGTTTGTAGGAAAGGTGTAGAGGCGAGTGGGGGGAGAAAGAAAGGGAGAGGGTGGAAAAGAGAGGGGGAAAAATGGGTGAAAGAAAGAGAATGTGGAGGAAATAAGGGTGAAGGAGACTCACCTCAGAGCATGAGTGAATTTATTGCTTAAATTGATGTATTTATTACAATTTCTGCCATACGCTTTTAAGGCGGATTTAGAAAGCTGGGGCAAAAAAAAAAGTCAAATGACTGAAAAGTTTAGTTGGAAGCACACGAGTTTTACAGCCAGTGTTACGTAGATATTATGAGGTAAGACACAATTAGAGATTAAACTTATTTCTGCTCAGTGTTAGCAACTTACTGACATTGGCCTTTTGGGATTCAGGTGGACTAAAAATGAAACGTATGCGTTGGGTCACATAAATACAGATACATGTTCTTTCCAAACACAAATGGCTCTTCCATTGCTGAGCGCTGCTCCCATCTGCCCAGCAGATTAGCTCTTTTTGATAAGAACTACCATCCTCGGGCCTACATAAATATTTTATCAAGTATAATGGAAGTTGTCAAATCAATCTAATTGTGTAATGCATTACGAAGACATCAAATTCAAACAAAGCACACATGCTATCATTTCTTTTAATGACTGAGGCAGGCTGGGCTGGGTTGAGTTGGCAGTTTGGTGCCCAGGGGGCCGTCTGCGGGGGCTCGAGGAGCTGGCAGCGACCTCACTCGATATATGTCTCTCTCTTTCTCTCTCTCTCTGCTCTGCCCAGTCCCTCCTTACTCGCATTTCTTCAAAGGAATTAATTTCTCAAATGTGAACAACTGTGAGTCATAATTATATTAGGGCCCGATGGCGGTTAGCCATGACACAAGGATGAAAGAAAGATGTAGGGGAAATGATTTGCCGACGTATGTCTGCCTAGACATGTATGTTTTGCTTATTTTAAGACAAAAGTCATTTGCTGGAGTTCAAATCAGATCACAGATCACAAAGAATGTTCCAAATGTTTGTGTGACGATTGGCTGGATTGTTTTTCTACAGTCTGAGATGTTACTGATGTCCCAGATAGATGGATGAGAGTGGTGGAACAGGAAGATGGATTATAGGAATGGCACCTGTGACCAAAACAAACAAATCAAAAGCTTAGGGTCTGTGACACATGTTGTCGAGGGGGGCGGGCACAGTGATGGAAATTAATCTGGGATGAAGACAGAAGTGACGATGGAAACAACAGTGTTTCTCATGAAACATTCTCTCCACACGTCACAGACATCTGAATGTTTTTTTTAAATAAAGTATATGTACTTCAAGAAGTTTATTTTAGGTTTTTATGTTGATATCACCCAGTTTTAAGCTTTGCAATGAGCACAAACTGCTAACATTACAAATTTAGGTAATTGTTCATTTTTTTCAAGTATAATAATGTGGAAAAGTTAATAAAAATGAATATCTGACATCTGAAGTCATTCCAAGGACTATCTACAACTACATATTTATATATTCAAAACCTTTCCACTAAATCACTTTACATTTTCCTGCTCCAGCACACATGCTCATTAAGTTTGGAGAATTGTTTTTTCCTTCCAATTTTAAACAACATAATTTTAAAAAAGTGTCACCGTTTGTAACAATAAATGTTCCATTTGTTTCCTTCTCTTACTTCTTTTAATATCTCCTTATCCCTCTTCTGTGCTCCTTTTCGTTTCCCCCCTCTCCTCTTCCTCATCTCGGGGTCAGCGTATGATCCGGAGGGCCCTCCCTCCTCATGTCGGCTGATGTATGGCTTCTGGAAACAATGTGAGTGCTGGGTTGTTATTCTGTTTGCTTTGCATCTGCCAGCTCTGAGTTAGCGTCCGACTGGGATCCTATCTCATTAGGCCAAATGCGGCACTGAAGCAATCATAGAAACCTTTTGGCAACTGGCACCGTACTTAGGAACACCTGTCAACATGCGGGCAGAAGATAAACTCTGCAAATTAGAGCCGGGGACTGAGATTGAATCATGAAGCAGGGGTATGGGGAGGAGAGATGCCCGTACGCTTCATGTTGATTTAGACCTAATGGTATGAAGTGGTTTGGTTTATGTGGAGACGTCTTTGTTGATGATATCGATTGTGGTTTCAGGGACTTAACCTGTGTGTGTGTGTGTGTGAGAGTGTGTGTTAACCATCTGTCTCAATGTTCATTAAGACTTCATTCATTAGCATTTCATTAGAAACAAATGTGGTTTGTTATTCMTCCATATTGATTATCCCACTGCAGTAATTTACTTTTTGATACAAACATGGGAGGAAAAAAAATAGTCAAAAACTCTGTGCTCCTGTGTGAACAGACAAGTAAGCACTGCTCTCACACACTTTATTTTTCTGCGTTTTATGCAAATAAATATTCTCTGGCTTTCTCTCTATTACCCTTTGCAGACCTCTCCCTTTGCCCGTGCCGTGACGTCCCCTCCTCACCCAGTCTAAACATACATCTTTATCAAGAGGTTCTTGTCAGACAACATTAGATAATTAATAGGCCATTTGTCAGGCCTGTGAGAAACATGTTAAAATCACCGAGCAGTTCCCCAGATAAATCCTGTCGCCTACACAGACTCCTTTGTTGTGTCAGCCTGCCGCTGCGGCTGCAGATTTACCAGGAAAGGACGCTTATTATTAATCACAACTAATGCTAATTAATTACAGTAGGTGTTTAAGTGTGTGCGTGTTTGCACAGAGGGACCAGCTTGAAGTTTGAGTTAGCCGGGAGATGTTAATTGGTAATGCAATACTTTTAATGGAGTGTTTTCCCATCTCGATCAGCGGAGTGGTTGACAAACAGGCGCGAGAAAACTTGAGACAATGTTGAGTTAATTAGGAGTGCGTAAAGAGCTCACCTCTTGTTGCTGTGACAGATGTGCACATCATGTGTGCTGCAATGCTTAGCACTTTACCAACATCTGATTGTGAGAAAATCCACGTAAACAGGACATTCAGCATCTATTTCATTTTTTTTATTGTGATGCAGTTGCTCACCTCCTCCCAACTACATTCATTGTAAAAATCTTTAGGGCTTTAATAAACTGCTTAATTCTACCAATAAAAAAACTACCTCATCTGCATTTCATGCTTGGATATGCCTGATGTGCCTGTTAKATTGATAAAGGTTGATCCTGCTACTGCTTTAAGGAATAGTCAAGCARATATCAAGTTCTGTTAGGTTAATGATTGGAATTTCCTAATTTTTCTCAATAATAATAAGGATAAAAATATGGAGCCCATGAGGGGACATGGGGGGATTTTTTTTCTTTTGCATTTCCTCACAATACTTTTGCGTTACCTCACAATCATTTGCATTCCCTCACAATATTGTTTTGCGTTTCCGCGTAAAAGTTTGTTTTGTATATGAACTGACTTAAATCACTTTTATTTTGAAATATCCAGTTACCAAAACAGGATGTGTTGCCACAAGTTCGTGAAATTGACRTTGATGTTGCGTGGCTGCACTGTGTTAAAATATCGGCATATGACATACTTCCATGCATGGCTRTGTGATATATTCATTCTGAAGCTGAATTTAAGCAGTAGGCTAACTCGCTAATGGTGAACATGTGAGCTTGTTAATAAACCGGCAGACACAACAGTGATAAACTACTTTTGCGAAGTAATGCAATCCCATTGCGTGGGAACGCAAAAGAAAAAAAAAATCTCCCATGTCCCCTCGCGGGCTCCATTTAAACACATGAGATAAGCTGTAGACAATTGTTTAAATAAAGATTTGTACTCTGCAGCTACCTGTCGATTTGATTGTTTGTGTTTTGTATCAGCTGGTTCCACAGTCACACCAATGGGCGTGTGGACCAAAAGATTTCCCCAAAAGCAGCATCAAGGCCTCCATTAAGCACAAAGGCTAAGTTAATTAGGAAGCTTTATCCTTCTCTCGAGGCCGTCAGGCTCCTACACACCCTGCTGAGGGAATGTGGRCACACATTGATGCTTTGCAATTACCAGCACTTACCAAATCAACAGCAGTCATGTTCTGATAAGTGGTGAGTTTGAAAACATAAAAAAATCAACCAAATCAAAGATAACTGTTTTTGTTTCAGCTGAATTCAGTGCGGGTCTCTCAGGGTATCTTATGCTTGGAGAAACTGACTGAAGACACAACAACTACTGAAGCGGGTTCTTCAAGTACTCACTCTTATTAGGAGCTTTTGTATTTTAAATGCATGTTTAAGGGSATGTATTATACTTTGAGACTGGAGCAGCAGCAAAAACACTTTTTTTACATTCACTTTTTTTCAGAGTAAACAACAAATTACACAAAGTGTAGATAAAGCAAAAGAACAATAAGAAAAAGCATTCAGAACTGGATGGAGACTAAAGGTCCTGACAACTTATGCCAATTTCTAAAACTTTTGCCCAAAACTGAACATGTGTGCACTGAAGATGGAACACAAACAATCAAYAGGTCGTCATTTTTTTGGWTGTATACATACTGTAACATTAACGATTAGTTCGGATATTTAACCTAWATGAGCAATTTACTCATRACAAATTTTTTGGACATTGGCACAAGTTTTTTTAAAATAATATAGTGTGACAGGTCCTTAAAGGGCCAATATTATGTGTTTCTCAGGCATACATTTAAATACTATACCAAAATAAAGTATCTATGTCACCGTTAGTTGTTCTTAAAATGCTGTTTTTGTGTTTAAATAGAAAATAAACTTATCTTCTCATCACTTCCTGTTCTAATCGCCTTGAAATTGGCCTCGGAGTCTTTAAGAACCACCTTCGCTTCTGATTCGCCCATTTTGGTGGGGGGGGGGG
>NW_013952575.1:182390-184939 GCF_001266775.1 Austrofundulus limnaeus | reverse complement strand
AGTCAAAGCAAGGCTTTGGGCATCTTTTTTTTATGAGAGTATAACAACATGATATAAAACTCAAAAAAGTTGATTTTACATGATATTGCCCATTTAATGAGGAGAACAGTGGATGAGTTGTCAGTAACTTGTCCATTATCACAGACAACAAATGRTGAATAAGCATTAAGATCAGTACTCATACAGTCATGAGTTCATATTTGTGCTTTATAATCGAAGACCCAATTCATACATGGCATTAAAATACTGTATGTCCTAGCTATTGCATTCAAGTTGTTTTGTTTATCAGAATACAATTTGTCAATTTAGACTATTACAAAACTAAACCCTAAACACTGTCACACAAGGAAGTAGCTAAATTGGATTTCTTCAAGTTTTCTTTATTTGTCCCCTTTATTCTCTTGTTGATTTCACAAAATATGCTTCAACTTTCTCTCAATTATAATTTTTTTTAAATGAGATACATTTTCAAAAACCAAAAAGATTAATTTTATTCCAATTGTTAGGAATGATATCTCACCTTTGTTTATTTTTTTTATTTTTTTGAATTGTTGTTAAAACTGCATACCCTTCTGAAGTTTATCTGCAACAATATGCCAACTTCTCCTAAAGCAGTGGTGTTAAAACTTGGCCTTTCTCCTGCATGTTGTAGACATTTCTCTGCCTCCACACACCTGAATTAAATTTGTCTAACAGGCATCTGCAAAATTTAAGGACACCTTGAAGAGCTAATTTAGCCACTRAATCAGGTGTGTTGAAGCAGGAAAACAACTAAAGCTATCCTCAAGTATCAGGGTTGTATATCACTCCCTATACTGTGCAATGATTTTACTTTGTTATTTTTTTGGGGGGTGCCTCTTCAATAAATAGTGTATTGCACCCTAATGTTTAACAACACATAATACAAGCAATCATATATTTTGAAAGATAAACTAAAATGTGCAGAAGAAGCAAGCAAACACAATTAGTATTAGAAAAACCATGTGAAACCTGAAAGAGAATGGGCTGAATGTGTCCACAGGTAGGTTATTCTCTGTAAACATATGTATCCATTTGTCCCGTGGGTACGTTCCCTTGGCGTCCCGTCAGCAGTGGCTGGGTCATACCTCCATTAGGGGCTTTGTCACAGTGATTAATAGCTCCTTCTATCATCTTTAATTCACTCCCTGATGATGGCGGCCCTGCTCGCTGCTCGGGGTAATCATGTGATGTATGAGTCCGCCCAACACCTTGTGGCAGAGGTGAAAATCATTCCACCCATGCAGATACAGTAGCAGGCCTGGGAACAAATGTTTTTTCCCTTCCTAATAAAAAATAATGAATTGCACATCGAGCAGATGAACGGATGATATATATGCAAACTGTGTTCATGTCTTTGTTTAMGCAAGGTGTCGTGATGTATCTTCCTGTGATAAAGGCTGATTTGGTTGAGGAGATAATGCCGTTTTCTTACTTTTTTTGGGGGGGTGGGGCTTTAGAATTTGTGTTGTCGTGTTGGTAGATAAACATCAAAGTTAGTTTTTTGTTATTTTGTAACAGTTGCTTTCTTCTGCTATCATGCTGTCCCATCTATGTTCTTAATGCAGTTGAAAATTTGATGCTGCTCCCAGCTGGAGTTCCCCCTCTGAAACATGAATTCCTTTCTTTGATGAGGGGCGTCAGCCAGCCGTAATGAAGTAACGTCCATCACTGAACAAACAAATAGGACTATTTGCTTTCCAGAGGCAGGGACACAGAACTGTGTGTGCGCACATGCACGCACACACGCACACACTCACAATCACAAGTAGCAATCGGATCATCTGTGTGCATTCACCCTACCGCCCAACACAGCTGAGCAGAGTTACCCTCTTTGGCTTATCAGTCATCTGCACGTGGAACCACAATACTTAAAACTCCCAATGTGGAGTATTTGTTTTCAGCTAATGTTTACCTTCTAAAATATACATAAATGTTTATGAGCTGAKGTGGTTTCACTGCAAGCAGTGGGATGGGATCTGAAGTGAATCAAATATAAATTTGGAGACCAGCATAGACGGGCAGGGGAATGTCAAAAGAGAGGCAGCATTGAAGACATATGGTTACCTTTAAAAGCCCTTAGAAACTTCACATCTACCATATTTATTCAAGTATAATATGTAAAATTAAATCCATAAAATCATCCATAAAGTTGGGGGGTAGTACTATACTCAGATAAAAATTTTTACTTATGTATTTTAACTGAAATATCGACTTCATTCACAAGATTACTGAGTCCGGAAATGAGACCGCATCGTAAAAAGCAGTTGAAACGAGCTCACCTGTGACACTCCTCTGTGCTTCAGAGCGAGATAATAACAGATCCAGGCAGGAGACATGATGTGAAAAAAGGGTTAAAAAGTAATCCTGCACCTTTTTAATGATAACAAACTAATGACATTAGTGTGTGACCGACCCGCTCCTCGAACAACAACAAGCATGTTCATCTGTAATGGCTGCTGTCTACCGGTGTTCTGAAAATGTTTGTATCCCTGAAAAAAAAGGTTTCCCCACCAGAGGGGGCGCTCGCA
>NW_013952575.1:170515-182380 GCF_001266775.1 Austrofundulus limnaeus | reverse complement strand
GTGTGTGTGTGTGTGTGTGTGTGTGTGTGTGTGTGTGTGTGTGTATCTGTTTGGATTAAGGGTTCCACAGCTGACAGCGCAGAGGTACTGTGTCACACAGGAAGCCCTTCAGGAATGTTCCTCAGCGCAGGGATGGGTTGTTGAGCCTCATTAGCAGAGCCCCTTCTCCCCGTGACCTGTCAGCCTGCGTTAGGCACAGCCCACCGCAAAAAGGCAGATTCCTGTGGATCGTTTCCGGCTTCTAGTGTCCGTCTGTCTTAGTGTGTGACACCTGGCTAGCAGTCTGCCATGTTAGGATTTTTTTTTCCATCGGCTTTCTATGTGATTTGTCTGTAAACAATCGTTGCACTTATGCTACACATTCTCACTCCCAAGTCGTCACATATTGACGCTTAAGGTAAGGTTCCCTCTGCGTCTTATTTTGACGCATCAGGTACCCCCCTCGCGTCAGTCCTTGACGCCCGCGGCTTTTCCGGGTTGCGCCACCAGGGGTCYTTGCRTCGGGGGTCTGAGGTTAACATGAGGGATCAGGATTAATGGTTAAGTTTAGGTACTGGGATCAGGGGTAGGATGTCCATGGTGAATATTAGGTCATTTTAGGCTTCAGAACATGTTCAYGTGAATTTCGTGCATTTTYAAAAAATGGTTAATTTTAGCTACTACGGTCAGGGACAGGATATCTAAAGTGAACAAAGGTAATTTCAGGCTTTGGAACGGTCGTTTTTGCGCATTTTATACACTTTCTGAAAATATGACAACAGCTTCCGCCCCATCTCGTCAGTAACTGACGTGACGGGGGTACCCTGCGCGTCAAAATCGGACGTAGCGGGAACCTTGCCAAAGCGTCACTATGTGACGACTTGGGAGTGAGAATGGGTTGACTTATGTATGCCCTCTCTGATTTTCTTTTTTTTTTTTTTTTGGCTTTAACAAGAATTTTATACTTTCAGAAATGTCATGGATCTGTTACTGTATATGATGTTCCACTTGCACATTCACACCAATGGAAATTCTAGTTTATTTGTTGTGTAACACATGGACAAACGAAAGGGATATTTAAGATATTTTTTATTTGAATTTCTGTGGTGCAGTTACTTTCAAGAGACCATCTTCAGAGCAATATTAGTTCATTTGAGGGAGTCAAGCTAAATCAAACACATGCAACACACATTTAGAAGCAAATTTCCTCAATCTACATCATATCATCAACATCATATTTTATTTAGGCATTCAAGCAAACTGTTTTTTATAGCTTTGTGTTAGAAAACTACACTTAAAACAGTCTTTTCATGACTTTCTGTCTTGCACAGACCATGTTTCAGAATGTGCAGTCTTCAGTATATAAAAATATGTCTTGTCAAATATTAAGATTGGGCTTGGTTGGTTTGAACCCGAGATGCAGGACTGAGTGAGGGTGGCGAAAAAAAGAGTTGAAAAAAAAGTTTATTTACAAAAACAACAGTGCTGGTGTGGCAGCAAACAAGATACTTGGCTTGAAACAATAACATGAAACAAAATTCTGACAAAGACTGAGGACCAAGGATAAAAGATAAAGGGAAACTAATGAGCTAAAACAAGAAATTGGGGAAGAAATGCGAGGATTAGGTGTGAGTGGGCGGGGCCGAGCAAAAGGCAGACAGAAAACCAGATTACAGTCAAAATAAAACWTGAAACCAGACAGAACACATCAAAAGTAAAATTAAGCAAAAGTTTGCTGCAGGTAAAACACTGACTTCTCATAAGCACTCTACAAAACCCCAACAAGAAAAGACCTGTTCTTTTACACAACCACTGTTATACTTTTGTCTCAGAATTAACCAGAGGTCTATAAAGTACTTGGAAAACAATAACTAATTAAAAGTTATAATACTTTAACAGAAAATGACTTTGGTAAAAATTGATGAGAAAAATACTTAAGTAAAAAGTCATAAAGCTGTTCACAAAAATTGGGAAAGTAGAAGTAAAAGTAAAATTACTTTTCCATGTTCTCTAACAAACAAACTGTTAAATTTACAGAACCAATCTGGCTCCACAAAACCAAGTTCATTAAATTGGTCAATTTCTTTCAAATAAAATATGCTTATTGCCTCAAATTTACCCTACTAGGTTTAGTGGAAATAATTGATATGATTTAGTTGAGTAAGTTAAACACTTAGTTTTTTTAGAGCACAKAAACAACTCATTTCATGATGAGTTCAAACAGATTTAATTTATAACAAGTAACTAGGTGTTAAACGTTAAAGAAGTAAAAGTTTTGTTTTTAGGTTTTAAAAATAACTGAGTAAAAGTAAAAGTTGCGATTTAAAAAATACTTGGTAAAATTACAAATCCTCAAAAAATTACTCAAGGGCTGTAACAAAGTAAATGTACTTAGTTACTATAAACCTCTGGAATTAACTGAAGTCAGTTTGTGATTTAACTTGAACAAAATACATGACTGAACAACATACTAAATTTAAGACTCTGTTTTCTAGGTGACGACAGCGATGACTTTGCTCTCTATCCGGCCAACATCTTAGATGATGTTTGTGACTCTACCGGCGACCCCTCGCTTTCTTCAACCCTGGCAGAGGACCCGCTGTCTGATGATGAGTTGTCACCTCAGTCAATCCAGCAACCAAACATGTTTATAGCCCAAACTGACCTGGCCATCCCTCTGGACTTTGAACTGAGAGAGTCAGCAGTTCCAGGTGCTGGCCTGGGCATCTGGAGTCGCAGGAAGGTGAATATCGGAGAGCGCTTTGGACCTTTTGAAGGAGAGCATAGGCCTTGCCTTCAAGATCCCGCTCAAGGCTGGGAGGTAGGAATCTACATTTTGTCAGTGTGGAAATGTATTTGGTAGTTTTGGTTGAAATAAATCAGAGTTTTGAAAGGCAAACATGTCTGTTTGACAGATGTGGTTGTTCCTATGTCACTCAATAAAAAAATGTTTTTAGGCATATCCTTGAATGCTTTGTGGAGTTCCAGATGCATCCTTATGTGTGTTATTTAATGTCAAGACAAGAAAATTGCAATAACACAGTTTTGGTAGATTTTATGGAAAACAGGTGAAAGGAATTTGTTCTTGTAACAGAATATCTTGAACTTTAGTGCTAGCATAAACATGGAAATTGCAGTCAGGTTTCTTATATTGTGGGTGTAGAGTATTTTAACAAGGGGTTTTCTTTACACTGTATACACTGCATATTTTACCTCAGTTTTCTTTTTTATTTCCTCCCATGTTGTCATATCCACATTTAGCCTAGTGGCCACGAGGCTGTTGTAGTCCTTTGTTGCCCAGTGATGTAATGTTAGCTCAGTGCATCAGAAAGAAACTGAGTTGACGTTGTGCTCTTAGCTCAATTAAAATAAAAAGCCATAAATCTTTTTTTCATCCCCAGCTATAGGGACCCAGTGAGACTATTGGTGAATGCCATATTGGTCAGCAGACACACAAAAAGAAAATAAATAAATAAAAAAAATCGAAGGCATGGGTCACAGGACAAGGCCAAAGGTTAGATGTGGGTGCTGTCAGTGTCAAGCTTTCTTGGTTTTATGGAGCAGGGTGAAGTGGGCTGGCAGGGTATCAGCCTCATTTAGTTTCTCTGAATAGATCCTCCCTAATTTAAACGTGAGGGTTTAGTCCTTCACATTCAGCGCTTTGTCCTTTTGTTGGACAGAGCCAAGCTTATTAAAAATGGCTAACTGTGCAGTTTATAAAGGGACGAACTGCACGTTCAAATAAAAAAGATGATTCAGTCTTTTATTCCTGATTTTTAAATGCAAACAGTTATTTTTCCTCAATTAAAATCTAACCAAATGTCTTTTTTGCATCCTCTGTGCTACATCTCTACACTTATAATCTGYTATCTGCTGTTAAATGAGACACAAAACACAACTGTCAAATAAAAGTCAGCACAAATTCTTAATTTATTTTACTTAGCTCTGCATTTTAATTAAAAAAGGAAGTGCTCATCTTTACAAAAAAGAGTTACAGCTGGTTGAACAGGTTGTCTGGGTTATCATTTTACTAATTAGCCTTTTTTCTAAGGGAATGAAATAAAGGATAAAAGAGTTTCATGAATTTTAATCGAGTTGTAATTTATTTGGATCATGAAAATAATATGTATTTAAAGGTCTGGGGGGCTTGGTTGTAAGTGTGTGTGTGTGCGGATGTGAGTGTGTGTGTGCGCGTGCGGTGGTGGTGGGGGGTAAAGATAGGATCCTGATGAGGCAGCACTGTATCACATTGTTTAATTACCACTCTGACAGCGAGCTATAACTCTTTCCATTAAGTAAATAAGTTGTAAAGAATTTATGACGAAATGCCACATTATTCAGAATGGATATTCAGTGATGACATCCCTCTGCATTAAATATGGTAAATGCCATTAAGTCCCACAGAGAGCCCCACCCCCCTTCTTTTCCCCCATGCCCAYTCGTTCGCCATCCCTCCTTCCAACCTCCCGCCTGCAAAGCGTCAATATGCCAATAACCCTATACAGGGTCTGTAAAAAATAAACTTGATTTGGTTAATGTGAGTGGAGACAGATATGCTTGCTTTCGCCGTCAGTTTTGTGCAGCACAGCAAGGTGATGTCACCGACCTGGGAGCGATAAAGTGGCACACCCACCTGGAGCTTTTGATAGAGGGGCCTTGAATGGACCCAAGCCCATCTAGTGATAGACTGGTGGGGTGGATGGGGYGGGGAGTTTGTCACTGTGAGGGCCACCACTCCCCAGCGCCATCACCATAAATTTGGGAGCTTTATTCATAAAGGGGGAAAGAATGAGTTACGGCATCCAGGATGCTTTATGAATACAGGAATGGTGACTTATGGGAAAGATAGCTTCTGTAAATAAGAAGTGTAGAGGCAGCTGTGAGGTTCYGTCAGACTCTGTCGTTGTGTGTAGAACTGAGGTGTTGTGCAAGCCATAGATTGTAATGTGGTTTCTGTGTGTTTTTGAACATGTTATTATAAACACAACATATAACCTACTCATATTTATAGGAGTGTTTTAATGCAATGCTTAAGATTTTAATTCCACATGCTGTAAAAATACAATTTAGGCACCTTGACAGGTATAATTTAAACAAGTTAGATAAAGCAATTAGAAAAACTGTTTGCATCAGCCATCCATCTGTTATTCATCCATCCATCCATCCATCCATCCATCCATCCATCCATCCATCCATCCATCCATCCATCCATCCATCCATCCATCTATCTTCTTCACCTGCTTAGAGGATGCTCTAGCAGTGACTGTGTGAGATTAAATAAACATCAGACCTCAGATCTGCTAAATATTTGAGGTGAATAAGGATGAAGAAATGTGACATCCCAAGAGTTTAATACAACACAATCACATTAAAAAAAACAGCTGTCAGCTTTTATGTACAAACCTCTAGAGATATGGTTTTATTACTTACTGAAATAGCTTTGCAAATATAAATATCATTTATCTAATATATACTGTAAGTTTTTTTTGTGGTGTTATACAGTATTAGCTGTTTTTTAGACTTTATTGTAAACTTTGTACAAAAGTGATCTGTCTCCCAGAAAATCTTTTTTTATTTTTTTAATTATTGAACCATCTTAAAAAACAACAGTTTTCTTATATATTGTCATTTAGACAAATGTGTCTTAGAATAGAAATGTGTTGACAATAGCATGCAGGAGCTTCTTGTATTCAATGCTCAAGTCCATATTCTGAAGTTTCTCCAATTCTGAGTTATTGAGAAACATTGAAATTCAAACTCCATTTGTGTTCTCTCCTTCTCGGTATGGCAGCAACAATGGGTCAGACAGGCTGAGTCCAGGAGAGAGTTATCCGGCACTCAATGAGCATTTGGGCTCACCCAAACTTGCAGCCCCTCGGGATGGGCTTAACGAACCGGGTGCCTCCTTCTGTAAGGAGGCGATGGGTGGAGAAGGTTAGAGATGTGAGAAGGGGTGGCGCGTTGAAACAGGGATTGCTTAGAAGGTCTTTGTGCACCTCTTGAGCGAGAAGCGGAGGTGGAGGCGATAGTGGTGGTGGTGGGGAGACGAAGGAGGAGATTAGTAGTGATGGTGAATGGGAGTAGAGGATTAGATGGCTGGGCAGGGACTTTTCCAGCTCTGGCTGTCTTCTCAACCTCCTGGTCTTGAGGGGATGGGTGGATGGAAGGAGGAGTGGCAGATGCTTGAGCAGAGGCAGACCTGTCTTTGCCATTTCTGCCAACTGAAATTTTGGAGGTTTACAAAGCACTTTCGCAGCAACAATTTCAGGTGGTCTGCAGTATTTTAATGCTGTTTGGTAGAAACCTTTGGAGCAGTGATTCTCCAGAATCAAAGCTTTGCATGTTGAGCAGAACAAAGTGCGAGTGTATAAGAAGGGCGTTTCGAGTGGGCGTGTTTTTGTGCGCGGATAAGCCGCTGTCCTGAATGAATGCAGATGTCTCTGGCTGGCTTTCTGCCTGTCCCCTGTACGCTGATGGCCCGTCACCTCTCTCTGTCACACGAAGAAAAAGCCACTCTCAGTCTGGACTAAAAGCCCCTCTAATCCTCAGGCCCCTGCCACCTCTCCACATTTACTGTCAGCACAGATACCCCTGCCCAAAGCGGCGCTTAGAAAGACAGGCACTTGGGGATGAACCTCTCTGTCACTCACACGTTTTCTCAATGGAYGCACAACCTCACGTTTTCACATGCACTTTTTTTCAGAAATTCAAATTGGAAAAGTCTTGAATCTGCAAAGACCTCGTGAATGCCTGATGTCAAAGCGCTGTGCTTACAGGAACGTTGAACTCATGAGAACAGCACAAACTGGCTGCTGAAAAAACTGTTGGCATTAATGAATGAGCAGTTCATAATAAACGTTTCCACTGGTGCTCAACGAATCGTAACATAGACAATGAACTTTGATTACTTTGAGAGTTGTCATGTGCAGGAAACAGAACTGGCTGTGAAACGTCAAATGCTGTAATGTTATGTTGTTATATGAGTTTGCAAGAAATTTTGCCTCATAGTTTACGTGACAGTGTTTAAGGCCAGWACTGGGAGAAGTTTTTGCTATAGAAAGCACAAATGTGCTATGTCTCTATATTCCCTTCTCGACCTCAACCAAATGTTTGGTGCCTAATAACTTTTTTATTTATTTATTTATTTTATTTTTTACGTATTTTACATATTTTTTTACAGCTGGTATTCCTCAACTTCTGTTGTGACACTGGATGTAAAATGATTTGGCTTGATGTAATAACTGTAGGTAAACAGGTGTGTTAGTAAAATAACTCAGTTATCAACAGTTTATCTTTCTAGTTCCATCCATCCATCCATCCATCCATCCATCCATCCATCCATCCATCCATCCATCCATCTTCAGTCATTTATCTAAAATTGTGTCTTTGAAGCCCAGACCTTCCTCTCATCATTGATCCTCTCTAGCTCATTTGGAGGAATCCTCTGATAATCCCAAACCAGAGAGATTATATGAACACTTCAAGGAATTATGGGTCTTTCTCCGGGTTAGCTCCCAGAAGGAAGTAGCTAAAACCCCTTCYAGGGTGTGTGTCCTGGAGATATCTCGGTCAGATGCCAATTCCTTTCAACAGAAAAGAGAAGCRGCTCTACTTTTAGCTTCTCCCAAATGATGAAACTCCTATCTCTGAATCAGAACTTAGCACCCTATGAAGGAAGCTTATTTTAGCTTCTTGCAAAATATCTTGTTCTTTTGGTTAAAACTTGTGTTACCATTGGTAAAGATTAGAATGTGGATGGATCAATAAATGAAGCTACTTTTATGTATGTATTATTGCCTTCATTACTGCAGACAAAGCCTTAAACCAGCTTATGCAATGCTCCGTACAGTCATTTGCAAAAAGGCACACAAAAAAATAAACTTTTCTGCTTGAGTCTGCCTCAAGTAAACAAGTTATTTTTCCCCATAGAATTAAAACATAGAGTAAAAATGTGTAAAGTGCRTAGTAAAAACTGTACACCAACCCATTTGGTGCCTTCTTGTCATTTATTGAAAGTCCAAATGTCTTTTGCCATCCAGGTTTAGGATGAGTGTGTGTAACAATTCCTTCAGACCTGTTATTGTCCAGACTATTACATCATTTTGCTATAATAAGACAAATGTGGTCATCAATACCATACATCAAGTCCTGTGAACTGGTTTATGTGGTACTATAACAATTTAATCAGTTCAATTCAAACAGACTAAGTGTGTGTGTTACCCTGCTGAGCTACCAATAAACAACCCTAGTCTGTCTTTTTTTTCCAGTGGTGCAGTGAAGTGAACAGCCACAGAAATGCCTTCAGTCATGTGTGGCAGTGACTGCCTTTGTCTATGAATGAGATGAGCTGCTTGTCCAGTGAAAATGAAGCTTCAACTTCATAGTCAGGCGTTATGCACATTTAAATCCCTCAACAAGACAAAACAAGCTGAGGGTTCATCTTCCTCCCTCTCAGTTGACTGATAATCTCTTTCTTTTGGTTAATCTGTTGTTTATTGCTGGTGTTAGAGTGAGTGTCTGTTTGTGTCCTTTGGCGGGGCTCAAAGAGAGCATACTAACATCCTAATCTCTTGTGAGAATTAGTCTAGACAAAGCTCACTCAGAAAGAGAGAGAACAAGTCACTGAGAAGTTTGAGAGGATTTTCCTGCATGTGTGTGTGTGTAGCAGGCAAATTTCCAACAATGTTCAGAGGCTAATTTTCTCTTGTTAAACGTAATGAAAACTAAAAATGCATATAGATTTCTTGATTTGCTCTCTTTTTTGTCATCCACTTTCCTCCTTTCACCCCTTCTCTTCTTTTTTTGCTGTCAGAGTTCCCAGCAGGGAGGGGAAGTTAGGTTAACTAACTGAACAAAGTCAGAGGGAATTGCAGGACAAAAACCGGCCTGAGTGGGGGTTATGCTWGTCGGAAGGTGTAGCCAGCAGCACAATGCCAGGTGAAGGAGGCTCTCTTTAGGGTTCCACCTAAGCAGGGCAAAGGTTGTGGACTGTATTCAATTGCAGCTGAATGGAGTTGGTTTGGTCGGAGAGGAAGGGTGGGCAAATGAGAAAGGAGGAGTTCACCTGTTCCAAAGCTTGAAATGCTACACCCCCACCCACCCCACCACCATCTGATCCTGTGGAATGTAGACAAATATTGATAGCTTAAGATAGAAGTAAAAAAAAAATAAAAATATATATTTTATTATTAGAAGATAAAAACAAGCAAAAAAGGGAAGATGATTTTACTGGAACTGCAATAAACCAGTGACACATGTCTAGACAGCTACAGTATAACATATTTATATGCAGGTGCACTGATTCATGGGGGTAATATAAATGTTGCTGGCTGCCTTGGAGGCGCATTTACATCATCTTTTCTAAACTGTTATTGCACTCTAAATACTAACAAAGAGAGCGTCAAAGTCACCGTCATTCCCATTTTTTAAACCTTTCTTTTTTTTCTAAAAGGAGAAATTATAACGTGCTAACATTACAAGTTTAAGTTAACCAGTTCTTATTATTTTCACAAGAATTAGCTATCTCAACAAATTTGTCCTAGCAGGATTAAAACTGAAGTTGACAGCTGTGAACATTTTTTTTTTCTTTTTATGTTTGTTTTGTTTTGGAAATTGGAAGTTTTATTTTGATAAAACGTATTTATCTGAGAAAAAAAGTAGCAGATATTATAAGATTTTGTCTTCTTCTGCTACCTTTCATTTATTTATGATCTGTATTTAGTTATATATTGAATTTATGTTTTAATTACACATTGAATTTATGTTGTTTTTTTAAGAATTTTTTTAAAGAAATGAATAACATACAGTAGTTATTGGGAATACTGTTTTAAAAACCTTACCACTGCCGTTTTAGTTACAGTACATAGTTACCTTTGCAGAAATATGAAATCACTGTAAGAAAAGCTACAGCTACCTGCTGCTGCTGTTTGCACTTTTAAATAACCACAGCAAACTGACAGTGTTTCTAAAAAGTGTTTGCAGGAATCCTTATAAAGTTGAGGATGGAGCTGGAGTTGTTCTGAGTCATCAGCAGTCTACTTTGGTTTTGGTCCTGCTCAGACTAATCCCAACCCATTCTCACTCCCATGTCGTCACATATTGACGCTTTTCCAAGGTTCCCTCTACGTCCGATTTTGACGCGCCGGGTACCCCGTCACGTCAGTTACTGACGAGATGGGGCGAAATCTGTTGTCATATTTTCAGAAAGTGTAGAAAATGCGCAAAAACTACCGTTTCGAAGCCTGAAATTACCTTTGTTCACTTTAGACATCCTGTCCCTGACCCTAGTACCTAAAATTAACCATTTTTAGAAAATGTAGGAAATTCACGTCAACATGTTCCAAAGCCTGAAATTACCTAATATTCACCATGGACATCCTACCCCTGATCCCAGTACCTAAACTTAACCATTAATCCTGATCCCTCATGTTAACCTCAGACCCCCGACCCAAAGACCCCTGGTGGCGCAACCCGGAAAAGCCGCGGGCGTCAAGGACTGACGCGAGGGGGGTACCCGGCGCGTCAAAATCGGACGTAGAGGGAACCTTGGAAAAGCGTCAATATGTGACGAGATGGGAGTGAGAATGTGTAGCTAATCCTTACCCCATTACTTCTGTTAGAAGTAAAAAGTGTTTCGCTAACCTGAGGTTGCTCAAAGAGCTTAATATATTGTATATTGTTTGTTCATACCATTTCTACTAAACTTCACTTCAAAACATTTGAACATGGGGCAGTTTGTGTAACCTTTGTGTAAAAATGCAAACCATCAAATCAAATACATGATATACAGTATGTTTTAAAGGGGCCATTTTATGTGGTTCTCAGGCATACATTTAAATACTATACCATTATAAAGTATCTATGTCACCTTTAGATGATATTAAAATGATGTTTTTATGTTTAAATAGAAAATAAACTCATATTCTCATCACTTCCTCTTCTAAACACCTTGAAATTGGCCTCTGTCTCTTTAAGAACGACCTTCCGCTTCTGTACCACCCATTTCAGAGTGGGGGTTGCACATGTGTGTGTGGGGGGGCGGGGGCATGATGCAGTTTACTTGGTATCTGAAAATACATTTCCTTAAAAGTATTTTGAATCTGATAAGAGCTTCACTGTGTGAGAAATAGTGTTAAGAGTAGCAGACAGTTTCAGTTTCACTCGTTGTTTGAGAGCCTGCAAGAGTCCTGGTTGGGGTGTGTGGGCAGCGGGGGAGGGGGAGTGCTCAGCCATGAGGAAGCTCAGCTTAAAGACACATCCCAGGGGCGTTTACTGTACCAAAAGGCATTTCTGGTCCCCACCTGTTGTTTTGCTCCTCAGCATGGCTGCCTAAAATTGCTGCAGGATTTCTCAAACATGCATGAATGAGTCAAAGCAAGGATTTGGGCATGCTTTTTTTTATGAGAGTATAACATTATAACATGATATAAAACTAAAAAAAAGTTGATTTTACTTGATATTGCCCCTTTAAAGTCATGGTGGGTAATTGATACTGTAGATGAGTGGATGGATAGATGAGTAGATAGATARATAAAGAAATCAAAAACTTTAAAATTATGAGTGTTCACAGCTTCCCAAACCACAAGGCGCTGTATTAAAGGCTAAACCACAAAGGTTTGAGCGCACCAAATGTGCCCCCTGCACTCTGCACAGGTAGGAGTGAAAATGAGTGGACCCCTAAACGGCATACAGGAAACAGAGGTGATGAATTCCGTGTGCTGGGCCAGAGAGCCAGGCTAATAGATACCTTATCCAGGGGAACTGATAGGAAAAAGGCCTTCTCTTTAAACACATCACTGATTGTTTCCAAATGTCTTCCCCATGGGGCAGGTTAGAGCCAGGGAGAGGGACAGCAACTGTTTGTGTGTGTGTGTGTGTGTGTGTGTG
>NW_013952575.1:165092-169112 GCF_001266775.1 Austrofundulus limnaeus | reverse complement strand
TTGAGCTGATGATTTTTTTTCCTGATCCAGTTCGAAGAAACAGAAGGGGAATGGCAACTTTGTCCTGGCTTTCCTGCCCCTTGTTCCTGCTAGTGCTTAACTACAAGTCAGATCACATTACTCAGGCAGTAAATCTAAGTACTGGTTAACGCAAATAATCAAGAGCTAATATTGCTCTACAAAACCACTTTCTCTGTGTCTGTGGTCAGAGCTGTGCAAACAGGCACAAACTGAGGCCTTATGTCCTCTTAGCCTTTGCCAGGCTCTCCCTCACTCTCTTTCTCACAGCTCTTATTGCACACATATGAACGTGTAACCCCACATACCTTGTGGGGAATACATGTCCATGGATTTTTTTTACATGGACTTTTAAATGTAGTTCATTTATATTTAAATCTGTCTTGTATCTCATTGCTGAAGTTCAAAGTGTAATAGGATAGGGAGGCCTGGTTTGAGAGCTTTTTACCTTTAAACCTAAATAAAAACAGTCCGGGCCATAATCATCACAGAAAACCCAGTCTGTACCTCTTTTTCAATTACTTTGTATTGCTTCTCCAATTAGATAAAGAGCAGGTCCAAAACCAGAGATGCAAGCTGCCGGGTTTAGGGAGAGTGAAAGCAGGGGTCACAGTGGCAGTAATGAGGTCTTAACCCCAAAGTCGTTCTACTATATTATAATGCTTTAATTTGAGCCATATGATAGGTTGCTGTGCACTTACACGTTATGGAAAAGTCAATATTATGAGCTGGCCCTGTCTGTTCTCTTTATATGAAGGTGTAAATAAATGTAAAAGTTTTGAAAATGGCAAGGACAAAATGACTGACGGAAGAACAGACTGTCATTTCCTGATAAGGAATACTTCTTGTTAAATATTTAAATAGGTAAAATTTCAGATTTAGGATTATGTAGTTTGGAGATATCTTTGTACCACGGCCATTGTGTTAAGAAAATACCTTTTGTATTGTAACAACAATTTAATTTTGATGAGGTTTAATGCTTCTAAATGCCTTAAAATAACTTCTTATTCTCAGTATCTTCAGTTAAATCAGCAGACCTTTTTTTGTTTTGTTTTAAATAGTGTGTCAGAAATATGCTTTTATTCCATTGAATWGTAATTATAAACTCCGTTCTTTAGGGTAAAAATTTGTCATTCAAGTCAAACTTAAACATAAATAAAATAGTTTGGCCAAGAGAAGGTGAGAAAATGGGCTCAACATTAATCAGCTACAACATCCAAATTGTGTTTATTCCTTCAAACATTAGAAATAATTGAAATCATACAATATAAACAGTATAGTGCTCAGTAATTTGCCATACTTATTACTTATTATTTATTAATTAAACTTTTAGTGGTAATATCTCTTAAACAACAGACTTGTTTATTTTACATTGCTGTAGTGGATCTGAATACTTCTTACATCATCATTCAGTCCACTCCTACCCACAAATCTGACATYAACCACACATTACAGTTTAGCTGTGCAATTAAAAGCCCTGTTTTTCACCGTTTTGCCTRGTGCTACACAAAGCACCAATTAATGAACTGTGTATCTGGTAATATTCTGTAAAGTTACTGAAGGTCCTATTTTAAATTATAGAGTGCCTCTCATATTTCATTGGGTTGATTATGTTGGTAATAACCTCGGATCACATCCCAGTCAATAATTGTTTTCTAATAGCTTTCAGGTTGCATAATATTATTGCAGTTCATCAGTTGCTGCCACTGCATAATTACAGTATGTGTAATTAAATTCATTATAAACATTTATTATTTTTTTAAATGGCACATAAAGGTGTGATAAATTAAGATAAAGATACATACTGATATTAATGATCAAGATGTGGTTCAACTTCAATATTAAATGGCTTAAAAATTATTTTAAAAATATTGTTAAAGTCATGGAGACCTACTTTTCACCAGACCCTCCTAAATTTTGAGATAAAAAATGAATTCTCAAAAGATGGTAATTAACGTCAAATGCTTTTATTATTTTGATTATTAGCAACTGAGAATAAGCAAAAGACAACCACATAGGTGACAAAAAAGGCAGAAGAAAAACAAAGACAACAGAACAAAAGAACAAGAAAATCAGCCAAAATGAATGAAATAGAGGCAGAATTAGCTGAAAAGGGAAATTTATATCCTATTTAGTATCCATGCTGAGGAAGACTGATGTTTCCAAGACTTTCACAAGAGTCTGCAATAGGATTTTCCAGGCTGTAGCAGGTCTGTGTGGAGACCATGTTCGTGGGAGCTCACAGATAAGGGTTAATGCATCCCAAAAGGTTCCTGCACACCGCAGCGCTCTGGGAGTTTGTTCCTCCCTCCTCATCCACCTGCATTGTCAGCACCAATCTGTCAGAGAGGATTTCTTCCTGCAAAACTCAGCGGCAATTTTTGACATCTCCGACATACTAATTGTTGTCTCTAGCCCTGTGAATTCCTTTTGAGTTAGTGTCTTCAAAACAATTGAGAGGATTCCAGGAGAGCAGGTTTTTGTTTATTTCATATTGCCTCCTCCAATTGTTCTCTTGTACCAGGGYACTTCATTGCAGCATCTCTCCATTCCTAAACCATTTTATGACAAGCATTGTGATGTCTTCAGAGTACTGGCCAGCCTCCGATTGGGTCCTGTAAAGCTTCTCTCTGACCGGAGTGACAGTGGGACCAAGTCCAGCTACCACCCAGGACACAGAGCCATAAATCATCCTGCGACTGGCACCGGGCACCACTTCCTGAACAGCTACAAAGTTCCTGCAGGGGACAAAAAAGGCCTTTGTGGGCTTCAGACAAAACAGACTACTCTCTCTGTTTTAGAGGAGTCTAACGTTTATGAGCGATGTTAAAAAACATAGTCTGGAAAATGAAGTTTCCACACATCCTTCAGTCTCATTTAGGAAGAATAACAAGGCTATGTCTAAGCTACTGGGAAATTAATAGAATCACCTGCTGAGCAACAAAGATCAGATCAGTCACTGTTTGCTTATATGCCACCATAGAAACCCCTTTGTCATTACTAACCAAGCTTGAAGTCCTGAACTCTTAATTTCAACTGGAGCTTAAGCTGGTGAATCCAAAGCTGTTAATGCAAAAATTCAGACTGCCAGAGCTGTTGTGGTGCTGGCTAAGAGGTGGCCTCCTTCTTCCTTTTACATTCCTCTTTTCCACCAGTCTCCGTCCTTACCCTGAGTGTTTGGATGGCTCCACTTCACTGTCAGACTGTGAAGGACGGCTGTTTTCCTTACAGGCCAGATCAAGACGGGAGATTGCCCCTAGAGGAGTGGGGGGGGCCCAAGGATGTGAAGCTTCTGACACGTCCCGTAAATCTACGGTGTCCCATCTCCACCGCTCGATCCACACACACCAACACGAACTCCAATGAGGCGTAAGGACGAACATTCCTTCGAATGTTCTCACACATGAGACTCTGGGCTGTGCTTTAAGAATAATACTTGGCTGTGTCTCTTTGCTGACTCGTCCACCTCAGCAAAAACTCTGTCTATCCGTCTTTAAATAAGTCGTCAAAACTTGATCCTTTCAGTCATAAAAGGCCACACAGTGTGGCCAATATGGTGTAGTCTCATGTTTGGGTTAAGTGATGAATGGAGTATTGTTTTAGAGTTCTTTTTTAGCATTTACAGACTGCCAACTGTATGGTGATTTGCTTGAATCTAAGCATCAAGCTCCACAAACATTAGGTTAAACCAAGGATGGACAACTTAAATGACAGAAGGGGCCACATTTTTTATTTTTAGTTTTTGACACTACTAGAGGGTCACATAGCGCTGCACACTTATTAAAATGTAAAGAAACTGCCATTTTAAACATGTTTATGCATATATATATATTCCATCCTGAGTACAGCTCTCAACTCCTTCTCAAGCCAGCAGATTGTGTGTGTGATTGTGTATGTGTGTGTGTGTATGTATGTTTATGCATATATATATGCATGTAAATGAAAGTGTTTGGATATGTAGGCAGGGGTAGGTTTATGTGTATATGTATAAATTTATATATG